>NW_026693182.1:0-115737 GCF_021218885.2 Marmota monax
GGTTAGGTTTAGGGTAAGTGTTAGTTTTAGGGTTAGGTTTAGGGTTAGGGTTAGGGTTAGGATGAAGGGTTGTGTTAGGTTTAAATTTATGTTTAATGTTAGGTTTAGGGTTTGTGTTAGGGTTAGATTTAAATAGAGTTAGGGTTAGTGTTAAGGTTAGGGTTCGGGTTAGGGTTAGGTTAGGGTAAGGATTTCTGTTAGGGTTAGATTTAGGGTTAGGTGTAGTGTTACGTTTAAGGTTAGAGTTAGGGTTAAGTTAAATTTTAGTGTTAGTTTGGGGTTAGGTTTAGTGTTAGGGATAGATTAGGATTAGAGTTAGGGTTAGGTTAGGGTTAGGATTATGGTTAGGTTTAGGGTTTGGGTTAGGGTGAGGGTTAATATTAGGGTTGGGGTTCAGGATAGGGTTACGGTTCAGGTTAGAGTTACCATTAGGATTAGTTTTAAGGTTTGTGTTAGGATTAGAGTTAGGGTTAGGGTTAGGGTTTGTTTTAGGATTATGGGTAGGTTTAGGTTAGTATTACAGATGGGAAAATGGTTTGATTTACAATTAGGTTTAGAGTTAGGTTTAGTGTTAGGGTTACGGTTACTGATAGGGTTAGTGTTAGGATTAGGGTTGTGTAAGTGTTAGTGTTAGGTTTAGGGTTAGAGTTAGGTTTAGGGTTAGTGATAGGGTTAGATTTACGTTTAGGGTTAGGGTTAGGCTTCGTTTTCAGGTTAGAGTTATGGTTAGGTTAAGGTTTAGGATTAGGGTTTAGGTTAGGGTTAGGTTTAGTGTTAGGGTTAGGGTTAGGGTTAGGGTAACAGTCAGAATTAGGGTTAGGGTTAAGGTTAGATTAGGGTTAGTGTTAGGGTAAGGGTTAAAGTTTGTGTTATAACTACGGTAGGATTAATGTTAGGGATACGGTTACAGTTAGGATTAGGGTTAGGGTTAGTGTTTATGTTTGCAATAGGGTTAGTTTAGGTTTAGTGTTAGGGATAGGGGCAGGGTTAGTGTTAGGGTTAGTGTTAGGATTAGGGTTAGGGTTAGAATTCATGTTAGGGTTACTTTTAAAGTTAGGGTTAGGATTAGGGTTAGGGTATGTCTTAGGGTTAGGGTTAGGGTTAGGGTTAAGGTTAGGTTTAGCGTTAGGGTTAGTGTAAGGGTAAAGGTTAGGGTTAAGATTAGGATTAGTTCAAGATTTAAGGTTAGGGTTAGGGTTAGGGATAGGGTTAAGGATAGTGTTAGGATTAGGGTTAGGGTTTCTGTTAGGTTTAGTGTTAGGTTAAGGGGTTGTGTTAAGGTTAGGTTTAGGGTTAGGGTTAGCGATATGTTCAGGATTAGGTTTAGATTTAGGGTTACAGTTAGGTTTACATTTAGTATAAAGCTTAGTGTAAGGATTAGGGTTTGTGTTAGGTTTTGGGTTAGGTTTTAGTGTTCTGTTAGGATTAGGTTTAGGGTTACGGTTAGGGTTATGAATAAAATTAAGTTTAGATTTAGGGTTAGGGTTAGTGTTAGGTTTAGGCTTAACTTTAGACATAGTGTTAGGGTTGGGGATAGAGTTTGTGTTAGGATTAGGTTTAAAGTTAGTGTTAGTGTTACTGATAGGGTTAGGTTTAGGGTTAGGGTTAGGTAAGGGTTATGGTTAGGGTTAGGTTACGTTTCAGGTTAGGGTTTGTTTTAGTCTTAGGGTTAGGGTTACAGTTACAGTTAGGGTTAGAGTTAGGGTTACTGTTAGGGTTCGGGTTAGGGTTTTTTTTTTTTTTTTTTTTTTTTTTTTAATTTTTTATTGTGGGTTGTTCAAAACATTACAAATTTCTTGACATATCATATTCCACACTTTGATTCTAGTGGGTTATGAACTCCCACCTTCACCCCATACACAGATTGCAGATTCACATCAGTTACACATCCATTGATTTACAAATTGCCATACTAGTGTCTGTTGTGCTCCGCTGCCTTTCCCATCATCCACCCTCCCCCCTCCCCACCTCTCCCCTCCCCTCCCCTCCTCTCTCTCTACCCCCTCCACTGTATAACCCTGAGGGTCTCCTTCCATTACCGTGCAATTTACCTTCTCTCTCCCTTTCCCTCCCACCTCTCATCCCTGTTAAATGTTAATCTTCTTCTCCTGTTCTTCGTCCCTACTCTGTTCTTAGTTACTTTCCTTATATCAAAGAAGACATTTGGCATTTGTTTTTTAGGGATTGGCTAGCTTCACTTAGCATAATCTGCTCTAATGCCATCCATTTCCCTGTAAATTCTATGATTTTGTCATTTTTTAATGCAGAGTAATACTCCATTGTGTATAAATGCCACATTTTTTTATCCATTCGTCTATTGAAGGGCATCTAGGTTGGTTCCACAGTCTTGCTATTGTGAACTGTGCTGCTATGAACATCGATATAGCAGTGTCCCTGTAGCATGCTCTTTTTAGGTCTTTAGGGAATAGACCAAGAAGGGGAATAGCTGGGTCAAATGGTGGCTCCATTCCCAGCTTTCCAAGAAATCTCCATACTGCTTTCCAAATTGGCTGCACCAATCTGCAGTCCCACCAGCAATGTACAAGTGTACCCTTTTCCCCACATCCTCGCCAGCACTTGTTGTTGTTTGACTTCCTAATGGCTGCCAATCTTACTGGAGTGAGATGGTATCTTAGGGTGGTTTTGATTTGCATTTCTCTGACAGCTAGAGATGTTGAGCATTTTTTCATGTACTTGTTGATTGACTGTATGTCCTCCTCTGTGAAGTGTCTGTTCAGGTCCTTGGCCCATTTGTTGATTGGGTTGTTTGTTCTCTTATTGTCTAATTTTTTGAGTTCTTTGTATACTCTGGATATTAGGGCTCTATCTGAAGTGTGAGGAGTAAAGATTTGTTCCCAGGATGTAGGCTCCCTATTTACCTCTCTTATTGTTTCTTTTGCTGAGAAAAAACTTCTTAGTTTGAGTAAGTCCCATTTGTTGATTCTAGTTATTAACTTTTGTGCTATGGGTGTCCTATTGAGGAATTTGGAGCCTGACCCCACCGACTGTAGATCGTAGCCAACTTTTTCTTCTATCAGACGGCGTGTCTCTGATTTGATATCAAGTTCCTTGATCCATTTTGAATTCACTTTTGTGCATGGCGAGAGAAAGGGATTCAGTTTCATTTTGTTGCATATGGATTTCCAGTTTTCCCAGCACCATTTGTTGAAGATGCTATCCTTCCTCCATTGCATGCTTTTAGCCCCTTTATCAAATATAAGATAGTTGTAGTTTTGTGGATTGGTTTCTGTGTCCTCTATTCTGTACCATTGGTCCACACGCCTGTTTTGGTACCAGTACCATGCTGTTTTGTTACTATTGCTCTGTAGTATAGTTTGAAGTCTGGTATCGCTATACCGCCTGATTCACACTTCTTGCTTAGCATTGTTTTTGCTATTCTGGGTCTTTTATTTTTCCATATGAATTTCATGATTGCTTTCTCTATTTCTACAAGAAATGCCATTGGGATTTTGATTGGCATTGCATTAAACCTATAGAGAACTTTTGGTAATATCGCCATTTTGATGATGTTAGTTCTGCCTATCCATGAACAGGGTATATTTTTCCATCTTCTAAGATCTTCTTCTATTTCTCTCTTTAGGGTTCTGTAGTTTTCATTGTATAAGTCTTTCACCTCTTTTGTTAGGTTGATTCCCAAGTATTTTATTTTTTTGAAGATATTTTGAATGGAGTGGTTGTCCTCATTTCCATTTCAGAGGATTTGTCGCTGATATACAGGAATGCCTTTGATTTATGCGTGTTGATTTTAAATCCTGCCACTTTGCTGAATTCATTTATTAGCTCTAATAGTTTCTTTGTAGAGCCTTTTGGGTCTGCTAGATATAGAATCATATCATCTGCAAATAGTGATAATTTAATTTCTTCTTTTCCTATTTTTATGCCTTTAATTTCTTTCGTCTGTCTAATTGCTCTGGCCAGTGTTTCGAGAACTATGTTGAAGAGAAGTGGAGAGAGAGGGCATCCCTGTCTTGTTCCAGATTTTAGAGGGAATGCCTTCAGTTTTTCTCCATTCAGAATAATGCTAGCCTGAGGCTTAGCATAGATTGCTTTTACAATATTGAGGTATGTTCCTGTTATCCCTAGTTTTTCTAGAGTTTTGAACATAAAGGGATGCTGTACTTTGTCAAATGCTTTTTCCGCATCTATCGAGATGATCATATGGTTCTTATTTTTAAGTCTATTGATGTGGTGAATAACATTTATTGATTTCCGTATATTGAACCAGCCTTGCATCCCAGGGATGAATCCTACTTGATCATGGTGTACAATTTTTTTGATATGTTTTTGTATCCGATTCGCCAGAATTTTATTGAGGATTTTTGCATCTAGGTTCATTAGAGATATTGGTCTGTAGTTTTCTTTCTTTGAAGTGTCTTTGTCTGGTTTAGGTATCAGGGTGATGTTGGCCTCATAGAATGAATTTGGAAGTTCTCCCTCCTTTTCTATTTCCTGAAGTAGCTTGAAAAGTATTGGTATTAGTTCTTCTTTAAAGGTTTTGTAAAATTCTGCTGTATACCCATCGGGACCTGGGCTTTTCTTAGTTGGTAGTCTTTTGATGGTTTCTTCTATCTCCTCAATTGATATTGGTCTGTTTAGGTTTTCTATATCCTCCTGACTCAATCTGGGCAGATCATATGACTTAAGAAATTTATCTATGCCTTCACTATCTTCTAATTTATTGGAGTATAAGGATTCAAAATAGTTTTTGATTATCTTCTGTATTTCTGAAGTGTCTGTTGTGATATTGCCTTTTTCATCCCGTATGCTAGTAATTTGAGTTCTCTCTCTTCTTCTCTTCACTAGCATCGCTAAGGGTCTGTCGATTTTGTTTATTTTTTCAAAGAACCAACTTTTAGTTTTGTCAATTTTTTCAATTGTTTCTTTTGTTTCGATTTCATTAATTTCAGCTCTGATTTTAATTATTTCTTGCCTTCTACTTCTTTTGCTGTTGTTTTGCTCTTCTTTTTCAAGGATTTTGAGATGAAGTATGAGATCATTTATTTGTTGGTTTTTTCTTTTTTTAAGGAATGAACTCCAAGCAATGAATTTTCCTCTTAGAACTGCTTTCAATGTGTCCCATAGATTCCGATATGTTGTGTCTGTGTTTTCATTTATCTCTAAGAATTTTTTAATTTCCTCCTTGATGTCTTCTATAACCCATTGATCATTCAGTAACCTATTGTTCATTCTCCAATTGATGTATGCTTTTTCCTTCCTTCTTTTATCGTTGATTTTCAGTTTCATTCCATTATGATCAGATAAGATGCATGGTAATATCTCTACTCCTTTATATTGTCTAAGAGTTGCCCTGTGACATAATATATGATCTATTTTTGAGAAGGATCCATGTGCTGCTGAGAAAAAAGTGTAACTGCTTGATGTTGGGTGGTATACTCTATATATGTCAATTAGGTCTAGGTTATTAATAGTGTTATTGAGTTCTATAGTTTCCTTATTCAACTTTTGTTTGGAAGATCTGTCCAGTGGCGAGAGAGGTGTGTTGAAGTCTCCCATGATTATGGTGTGGTGGTCTATTAGACTCTTGAACTTGAGAAGAGTTTGTTTGACGAACATAGCTGCACCATTGTTTGGGGCATAAATATTTATGATTGTTATGTCTTGTTGGTGTATGGTTCCCTTAAGCAGTATGTAGTGTCCCTCTTTATCTCTTTTGATTAACTTTGGCTTGAAATCTATTTTATTTGATATGAGTATGGACACGCCTGCTTGTTTCCGAAGTCCATATGAGTGATATGATTTTTCCCAACCTTTCACCTTCAGCCTATGTATGTCTTTTCCTATCAAATGCGTCTCCTGTAGGCAGCATATTGTTGGGTCTTGTTTTGTGATCCATTCTACTAGCCTGTGTCTCTTAATTGGTGAGTTTAAGCCATTAACATTTAGGGTTATTATTGAGATATGGGTTGTTCTTCCAGCCATATTTGTTTATTTCTGTTACTAAACATTGTTTGTTTTCCTCTTTGATTGTTTCCCCCCCCCTTTACTGTCCTACCTCCCACTGTTGGTTTTCATTGTTATTTTCCATTTCCTCTTCCTGTAATACTTTGGCTAGGATGTTTTGAAGAGATGGTTTTCTAGCTGCGAATTCTTTAAACTTTTGTTTATCGTGGAAGGTTTTAATTTCATTCTCCATCCTGAAGCTTAATTTCGCTGGATACACAATTCTTGGTTGGAACCCATTATCTTTCAGTGTTTGAAATATGTTATTCCAGGATCTTCTAGCTTTCAGAGTCTGTGTTGAAAGATCAGCTGTTATCCTGATTGGCTTGCCCCTAAATGTAATCTGCTTCCTTTCTCTTGTAGCTTTTAAAATTCTCTCCTTATTCTGTATGTTGGGCATCTTCATTATAATGTGTCTAGGTGTGGATCTCTTATGATTTTGCACATTCGGCGTCCTGTAGGCTTCTAGGATTTGGGATTCTGTCTCATTCTTCAAGTCTGGGAAGTTTTCTTGTATTATTTCATTGAATAGACTGCTCATTCCTTTGGTTTGGAGCTCTGTACCTTCCTGTATCCCAATGACTCTTAAGTTTGGTCTCTTAATGTTATCCCATATTTCTTGGATGTTCTGCTCATGGTTTCTTAACAGTCTTGCTGAGCTGTCTATGTTCTTTTCCAGTTGAAATACTTTGTCTTCATTGTCTGATGTTCTATCTTCTAAGTGTTCTACTCTGTTGGTAGTATTCTCCATTGAGTTTTTAAGTTGGTTTATTGCTTCCTGCATTTCTAGGATTTCTGATTGCTTGTTTTTTATAACCTCTATCTCCCTGTATAGTTGATCCTTTGCTTCCTGGATTTGTTTGCGTAATTCGTTGTCGAAGTGATCTTTCATTGTCTGATTTTGCTGTTTAATGTCTTCCTTGATACTCCAGATCATCTGAAGCATGTATATCCTGAATTCTTTATCTGACATTCCATCTGCTGCAGCTGTTACCTCTTCTAAAGTTGCTTTGACCTGCATTGCTTGTGGTCCTTTCTTTCCTTGTCTTTTCATACTGCTTGCGTATCTTTCCTGCAGGTGCGGGCGGCGGCTCTGCTCTCTCCTTATTCCAATTGGGGTGTCGTGGCTACCACGCCGGCAGGTCACTGGGCCTGTTCTGGGAGCTGGTGGCGGCTCTGTTCTGCCCCTACTCCAATTGGGGTGACGTGTCTGTCGTACCAGCAGGCCACTGGGCCTGTCCTGCTGGTCGGTCGCAGATCTGCCCACCTTTCGGGCACGAGTGGAGGCTCTGCTTTGCCCCTACTCCAATTGGGGTGTCGTGACTACCCCGCCTGCAGGATGCTGGGTCTGTTCCTGGCAAGGGAGGCGACTCTGCTCTGTCACTACTCCAATTAGGGTGGTGTTTGTACCCCGCCGGCAGGCTCCTGGGCCTGATCCGCCGGTCTGTTGTAGGTCTGCCTACCTTGAAGGCGCGGGCGGCGGATCTGCCCTGCCCCTCCTACCACGCCTGCGGACCCCTGGGCCTGATCTGCAGGTTGATCACTGGTCTGCTCACCCTGCGGGCACGGGTGGCGGTTCCGCTCCCCCCCCACTCCAATTGGGGTCACGTGACCACCACACCGGCAGGGCCTGATCCGGGCGTGGGATAAGGATCTGCTCTGCCCCTACTCGAGTTGGGGTGACGTGTGTACCACACTGGCAGGCCACTGGGCCTGACCCGCCAGGCTGTCACAGGTCTGTTTACCTTGCAAGCGCGAAGGGCGGCTCTGCCCTGCCCCTCCTACCACGCCCATGTACTACTGGGTCGTGGGTCTGCCCACCTGGCGGGTGTGGGTGGCGGCTCCGCTCCGCCCCCTCTCCAATTGGGGTCACGCGGTCACCACGCTGGCGAGCCGCTGGGCCTGCTCCGGGGGCTGGCGGCGGCCCGGCTCCTTCCCTCTGGCTCGAGGACAAATTGAGGAGACTCGGGTGACTGAGCCTCACCCCCCTTACCAGGAGACCAACTGCTTATGTCACCGCTGGTATTGATGAAGATCTCTCCTCCACCGCTTTCTGCTGACATCAGATCTCTGCCATGTTGGTATCCTATGCGAATGGCAGCATTTCGTTCCCCTTGCCAGGCAACCCAAGCAATGGGTGAGTCCTGACCTGCCCTCAGCAGGACCCGGACCGAGACACAGTTTCCGCGGGCTCCTAGCCCCGGTCCAGGGAAGTTCCGGGAGCCGGAACTCGGCCGCTCCGTGCTCGGTGTAAGCTCCTATAAGTGTAGGCTCCAAGAAGCAGCCCCCGCGGGCTCTGTTCCGGGAGCCGGAATTCGGCCGCTTAGTGTTTGGTGTATGCTCTGATAGTAGCAGGGTCCAAGAAGCAGCCTCCGCGGGCTCCGCAGCCCTGAGCCAGGGCGGTTCCGGGACGGTTCCGGGAGCCGGAACTCGGCCGCTCTGTGCTCGGTGTAAGCTCCTATAAGTGTAAGCTCCAAGAAGCAGTCCCCGCGGGCTCAGTTCCGGGAGCTGGAATTCGGCTTCTTGGTGTTTCGTCTCGGGTTAGGGTTACAGTTAGTTTAGGATTAGGGTTAGGGTTAGGGTTAGATTCAGGGTTAGTGTTAGGGTTTGGGTTAGGGTTAGGTTTAGTGATTTTGTTAGGGTTATGGTTATGATTAAGTTTAGTGTTCAGGTTAGTGTTAGGTTTCTGTTTAGGGTTAGGATAAGTGTTCACATTAGGGTAAGTTTTACAGTTTTGGTAAGGATTAGGATTAGGTTTAGTGTTAGGATTAGGGTTAGGTTTATTGTTATGGTTAGTGTTAAGGTTAGGGTTTGGTATATGTTTAGGGTTAGAGTTAGTGTTAGGGTTAGTGTTAGGGTTTATATTAGGGTTAGAATTTGTGTTAGAATTATGGTTAGTTTTAGATTTAGGGTTATACATAGGATGAAGGTTAGGTTTACAGTTACGTTTAGGTTTAGGGTTATTGTTAATGTTAGGGTAAGTGTTAGGATTAGTGTTATTGTTAAGGTTAGGTTTAGGGTTAGCGATAGGGTTAGGGATAGTTTTACGGTTAGTGTTAGGGTTAGGGTTAGGGTAAGGGCTAGGTATAGGGTTAGTGTTAGGGTAAGTGTTAGCATTAGGGTTAGATGTAGGGTTAGGGTAAATATTAGGGTTAGCTTTAGGGTTAGGGTTAGGGTGAGTTTTAGAGTTAAGTATAGGATAAGGGTTAGTTTTAGGGTTAGTGGTAGTGTTAGGATTAGATTTTTGTTAGGTTTAGGCTTAGAGTTAGGGTTTGTGTCAGAGTTAAGAGTTATGGTTAGGGTTAGGTTTAGTGTAGGGATATGGTTAGCTTCAGGGTTAGGGTTAGGGTTAGTGTAAGTTTATGGTTAGTGTTAGTGTTAGGGTAAGTGTTATAGTTAGGGTTAGATTGATGGTTAGAATTAGTGTTGGAGTTAGTGTGAGGGATAGGGTTAGTGTAAAGTTTAGGTTTAGGGTTAGGTTAGGGTTAGTGTTAGTGATAGGGTTAGGTTTTATGTTAGGGTTAGTGTTAGAGTTAGTGTTAGGTTTAGGGTTAGGGTTAGATTTAGTGTTAGGGTAAGGGTAAAAGTTAGGGTTAGGGTTACTGTAGGCATTGGGTTAGGTTTAGGTTTCAGGTTAGGTTATGTGTTGGGTTAGGGATAAAATTTGCGTTAGGGTAAGGTTTAGGGTTATGGCTGGATTATGATTTGTGTTAGGGTTAGGTTTAGGGTTTGGGTTAGTGTTAGCGTTCAGGGTAGGGTTGGGGTTAGTGTTAGGGTTAGGGTTAGGATTAGGTTTAGTGTTAGTGTTATGGTTAGGGCTAGGCTTATGGTTAGTGTTAAAGTTTGGTGTAGTGGTAGGTTGAGGGTTAGAATTACAGTTAGGTTTAGTGATAGGCAATGGTTAGGTTTAGGTTTATATTATGTAAGGGTTAGGGTTATTGTTAAGGTAGGGGTAGGGTTAGGTTTGGGGTTAGTTTTAGAATTAGTGTGAGGATCAGGGTTAGGGATCAGGTTAGGGTTAAGGTTAGTTTAAGAGTTAGGAATAAAACTAGGTTTAGGGTTAGTGTTATTGTCAGTGATAGGATTAGGGTTATGGTTTGTGTTAGGTGGAGGGTTAGGGTTGGAGTTTGGGTTGGGGTTAGATTTAGGGTTAGGGTTAGGGTTGGATTAGGGTTAGAGTTATTGTTAGGATTAGGGTTAGGGTTAGTGTTAGGGTTAGGGTTAGCGTTAGTGTTAGTGTTAGGTTTAGGATTAGGTATAGGTTTGAGGTTAGTGTTAGTGGTAGAGTTAGGGTTAGGATTAGTGTTATGGTTAGGGTTAGAATTAGGGTTAGAGTTAGTGTTGGTTTAGGGTTAGGGTTAGTGTTAGAGTAAGGGTTAGGGTTAGGGTTAGTGTTAGGGTTTTGTTAGGGTTAGGTTTCCAATTAGGGTTACATTTAGTGTCAGAGTTAGGGTTAGGGTTAGGTTTAGGGATAGTGTTAGGATTAGTTTTAGGGTTTGTGTTATGGTTTGTGTTAGATTGAGGGTTAGGGTTAAGGTTTAATTTAGGGTTAGCATTACGCATACGGTTGGATTATGGTTAGAGTTACGGTTAGGGTTAGATTTAGTGTTTGGGGTAAGGGTAGGGTTAGTGTTAGGGTTAGGGTTAGGGTTAGTTTTAGTGTTAGGGTTAGTGTTAAAATTAGGGTTAGTGTTAGGTTGAGTGTTACAGTTAGTGATAGGGTTAAGATTATTTTTAGGGTTACCATTAGGGTTAGGTTTAGGTTTAGTGTTTGGGTTAGTGTTAAAGTTAGTGTTAGGATTAGGTAAGGGTTAGGGTTAGGTTAGGGTTAGGATTATGGTTTGGGTTAGGGTTTGTGTTAAGGTCACGATTAGGATTAGGGACAGGGTTAAAGTTAGGGTTAGTGTTACGATTAGGGTTAGGGTTAGGGCTCGAGATAGGGTTACGGTTAGTGTTAGTGTAAGGGTTAGGGTTAGGGTTAGTGTTAAGTTTAGGGTTAGGGTAGGGATTAGGATTAGTGTTTGTTTTAGGGTTAGATTTAGGATTAGTGTTAGTGTTACTGTTAGGGTTAGTGTTATGCTTAGTGTTAGGTAGGTTAGGGTTAGGGTTATGGTTAGGTTAAGATTAGGGTTAGGATTAGGGTTAGGGTTAGGGTTCGTGTTAGGGTTAGGGTTAGGCTTAGGATAGGGTTAGGGTTAGGTTTGGGTTCATATTAGGGTAGGGTTATTGTTAGTGTTAGGTTTACGTTTACAGGTAGGTTTAGACTTAGGGTTATGGTTACAGTTAGGATTAGGGTTACTGATAGGGTTAGGATTAGGGTTAGGGTTAGGTTTAGGGATAGGGTTAGTGTTAGTGTTAGGTTTAGGGTTAGGTTTAGGGTTAAGTTTAGGGTTAGGTTAGGGTTAGGGTTAGTTTTAGGGTTCAGGTTAGAGTTCGTGTTAATGTTATGGTTAGGGTTAGGGTTTGGGGTAGTGTTAGGGTTAGTGTTAGTGTTTGGATTAAGGTTAGGATTAAGGTTAGTGTTAGGGTTAGGGTTAGTGTAAAATTAGGGTTAGGTTAAGATTAGGGTTAGGGTTAAGTTTATGGTTTATGTTACAGTTCATGTTAGGTTTAGGATTAGGATTAGGGCTGCGGTTACGATTAGGGTTAGTGTTACTGTTAAGGATAGTGTTAGGGTTAGTGTTACTGTTAAGGATAGTGTTAGGGTTAGGGTTAGGATTAGTGTTAGGGTAAGGTTCAGCATTAGGATAAGGTTTAGGTTTAGGTTTAGAGTTAGTGTTAGTGTTAGGGTTTGAGTGAGTGTAAGGGTTAGGGTTAGGGTTAGGGTTAGGATTAGGGTTAGGCTATGGGTTATGGTTAGTGTTATGGTTGGGGTAAGGTTTGTGTTTAGGGTTTATGTTATAGGGTTAGGGTTAGATTCAGGTTAGAGTTAGGGTTAGGCTTAGGGTTTGTGTTAGGGTTAGGGTTAAGGTTAGTGATAGGTTTAGGTTTAGGGTTAGTGTTAGGGATACTGTTAGGGTTACAGTTAGGGTTAGTGGTAGTGTTTGCTTTAGCTTTATAATTAGGTTTAGGGTTAGAGTTAGGGTTAGAATTAGGATTAATGTCAGGTTTAAAGTTAGGTTTAGTTTTAATGTAGGGGTTAGGGTTAGGGATAGGGTTAGGGTTTGGGTTAGGATTAGTGTTGATGTTATTGTTAGGGTAGGGTTACTGTTAGGGTTAGGTAAGGGTTAGGGTTAGCATTAGGTTTGGTGTTATGGTTAGGATTAGGGTTATGTTTAGGGTTAGGATTATGGTAAGTGTTAGTTTTCAGGTTAGGGTTAGGGTTAGGGTTAGGGTAAGGGTTAGGTTTACTGTTAGGGTTAGGGTTAAATTTCGTGTTAGATTTAGGGTTCGGGTTAATGTAAGGTTTAGGATTAAAGTTAGGGTTACAGATAGTTTTAGGTTCAGAGTTAGTGTTTGGGTTAAGTTTAGGGTTAGGATTAGGATTAGTGTTTGTTTAGTGTTAGGGTTAGCGTAAGTTTAGGATTAGAGTTATGGTTAGGATTAGGTTTTGTGTTGTGGATAGGGTTAGGAAAAGGTTAAGGTTAGTGTTAGGGTTAATGTTAGGGTTAGGTTTAGGGATAAGGTAAGGTTTTGGGTAGGGTAAGGGTTATGACTAGAGTTAGTGTTACTGTTACATTTAGAGTTTTGGTGAGTGTTAGGCTTAGGGTTAGGGTTAGGGTTAAGTTTCATGTTAGGTTTAGAGTTAGGCATACTGTTAAGGTTAGAGTTAGGGTTAGGGTTAGGAATAGTGTTACAGTTAGGTATAGGTTTAGAGATAATGAGAGGGTTATGGTAAAAGTTAGGGTTAGTGTTAGGTTTAGGGTTAAGTTTAGGGTTAGTGTTATGTTTAGGTTTAGGGTTAGGTTTAGTTTAAATGTAAGGGTTAGGGTTAGGATTGGGTTATTGTTAGGATTAGCATTCTGGTTAGGGTTGGGATTAGTGTTAGGGTTGGGGTTAGGGTTTGTATTAGGGTTAGGGTTAGGGTTAGGTTTTGTGTTAGGGTTAGATATAGGGTTAGCTTACGGTTAGTATTAGGGTTAGAGTTAGTTTTAGGTTTAGTTTTATACTTAGGTTTAAGGTTAGGTTTGAGGTTAGTGTTAGGGTTAGGGTTAGGTTTAGGTTTAGTGTTAGTGTTAGGGTTAGTGTTAGGTTTAGGGTTAGGTTTAAGCTTAGGTTTAGAAATAGGGTTAGGGTTAGAATTAGTGTTAGGGTTAGGGTTAGGGTTAAATTTAGGGTTAGAATTAGTGTTAGTGTTAGGTTGATGTTTAGGGTTAGTATTAGGAATAGTATTACATTTAGGGAGAGTTTTAGGGTTAGTGTTTCGATTAGGGATAAAATTAGGGTTAGTGTTATGTTTAGGGTTAGGTTGGGGTTAGTGTTATGGTTGGTATTAGGGTTAGAATTAGTGTTAGGGTTAGGGTTAGTGTTAGTGTTAGGGATAGTGTTATGGTTAGGGTTATGTTTAGGGTTAGGTTTAAGCTTAGGGTTAGTGTTAGGGTTAGGGTTAGTATTAGTCTTATGGTTAGGGTTAGGGTTAGCGTTAGGGTTAGTGTTATGGTTAGGATTAGGGTTAGGTTTAGGGTTAGGATTATGGTTAGTGTTAGGTTTCGGGTTAGGGTTACAGTTAGTGTTAGGGTTAGTTTTACGGTTAGGTTTAGCGTTAGGGTTAGGTTTTTAGGTTAGGGTTAAGGTTAGAGTTAGGGTTACTGTTAGGGTTAGGGTTAGATTTCGTGTTAGATTTAGGGTTCGAGTTAATGTAAGGTTTAGGATAAAAGTTAGGGTTACAGATAGTTTTAGGTTCAGAGTTAGTGTTAGGGTTATATTTAGGGTTAGGATTAGGATTAGTGTTTGTTTAGGTTTAGGGTTAGGGTTATGGTTAGGGTTCGGTTTTTGTGTTATGGATAGGGTTAGGTTAGGGTTAAGGTTAGTTTTAAGGTTAATGTTAGTTTTAGGGTTAGGGTTAAGGTAAGGTTTTGGATAGGGTAAGGGTTATGATTAGAGTTAGTGTTACTGTTAGGTTTAGAGTTTTGGTGAGTGTTAGACTTGGGGTTAGGGTTAGGGTTAAGTTTCATGTTAGGTTTAGGGTTAGTGTTATGGTTAGGGTTAGTGTTATAATTAGGATTAGGGTTAGGGTTAAGTTAGGGTTAGGGTTAGGTTAGGGTTAGTGTTAAGGTTAGGGTTAGGGTTTGGCTTTGAGCTCGTGTTATGTTAGGGTTAGGGATAGGATTACTTAGGGTTACAGTTAGAATTAGTGTTTGTGTTAGGGTAGGGTTAGGGTTAGTGTTAGGGTTAGGGTTATCGTTAGTGTTAGGGTTAGGATTGGGGTTTGTGTTACATTAGGGTTAGGGTTAGTGTTAAGTTTAGGGTTAGGTTGAGGGTTAGGCATACTGTTAAGGTTAGGGTTAGGGTTAGAGTTAGGAATAGTGTTACAGTTAGGTATAGGTTTAGAGATAATGTTAGGGTTAAGGTAAAGGTTAGGGTTAGTGTTAAGTTCAGGGTTAAGATTAGGGTTAGTGTTATGTTTAGGTTTAGGGTTAGGTTTAGTTTAAATGTAAGGGTTAGGGTTAGGATGAGGATTTGGGTTATTAGGATTAGCATTCGGGTTAGGGTTGCGATTAGTGTTAGGGTTGGGGTTCGGGTTTGTGTTAGGGTTAGGGTTAGGTTTAGGTTTTGTGTTAGGGTTAGGTATAGGGTTAGCTTATGGTTAGTATTGGGGTTAGAGTTAGTGTTAGGTTTAGTTTTATAGTTAGGTTTAAGATTAGGTTTGAGGTTAGTGTTAGGGTTATGGTTAGGTTTAGGTTTAGTGTTAGTGTTAGATTTAGGGTAAGGGTAGTGTTAGGTTTAGGGTTAGGTTTAAGCTTAGGTTTAGAAATAGGGTTAGGGTTAGTTTTAGGGTTAGAATTAGTGTTAGGGTTAGGTTAGGGTTAAATTTAGGGTTAGGGTTAGTGTTAGTGTTAGGTTGATGTTTAGGGTTAGTATTAGGAATAGTTTTAGGGTTAGGGATAGTTTTAGGGTTAGTGTTTCGATTAGGGATAAAATTAGGGTTAGTGTTATGTTTAGGGTTAGGTTAGGGTTAGCATTATGGTTAGTATTAGGGTTAGAATTAGTGTTAGGGTTAGGGTTAGTGTTAGGGCTAACTTTAGGGTTAGTGTTAGTGTTAGGGTTATGGTTAATGTTAGTGTTAGAGATAGTGTTATGGTTAGGGTTAGGGTTAGGTTTAGGTAAGAGTTCGGGTTAGGGTTACGTTAGGGTTAGGTAAGGGTTAGCATTAGTGTTAGGTTAGGATTAGGGTTAGGCTTAGGGTTAGTGTTAAGGTTAGGTTTAGGTTTAGATTCAGTGTTAGGGTTAGGGTTAGGGTTAATGTTAGGGTTACTGTTAGGGTTCATGTTAGATTTAGGATTAGGCTTTGTATTAGGGTTACATTTAGGATTAGTGTTAGGCTTAGTTTAGTGTAACAGTTTTGGTTAGGGTTAAGTCTAGGATTAGTGTTTGTTAAGGGTTAGAGTTAGGTTTAGGGTTAGTGTTAGGGTTACGGTTAGGATTAGTGTTAGGGTAAGGTTTAGGTTTAGGGTTAGGTTTAGGGTGAGTTTTAATGTTAGGGTTAGGGTTTCAGTTAGTTTTACGGTTATGGTAAGGATTAGGGTTTGGGTTAGGGTTTAGGTTAGGATTACTGTTAGGTTAGTGTTAGGTTTACGGTTAGGGTTAGTGTTAGGGAAGGGTTAATATTAAGGTTAGGTTTAGTGTTAGAGACAGGGTTAGGATTAAGGTTACGTTAGGGTTAGGGTTAGGGTTCATGTTAGGGTTAAGGTTAGGGATAATGTTAGGTTTAAGTTAGAATTAAGGTTAGGGTTAGGGTTACTGCTAGTTTTAGGGTTAGGGTTAGGATAAGAGTTAGGGTTAGGGTTCGGGTTAAGGTAAGGGTTATTGTTACCTTTAGGGTTAATGTTAGGCTTAGATAAGGGTTAGCGTTAGGGATAGGGTTGAGTTTGGGATTAGGGTTAAGTTTAGGTTTAGAGTTAAGGTTAATTTTAAGTTTAGGGTTAGGGTTAGTGATAGGCTTTGTTCAGGTTTAGGGTTATGGTTAGTGTTAGGTTTAGGGTTAGGGTTAGTCTTAGGGTTAGGATTAGGTTTAGGTTTAGGGTTAGTATTAGTGTTAAGGTTAGGGTTAGGGTTATGGTTCAGTTTAGCGTTAGATTTCGGTTTAGGTTTTGTTAAAGTGTTAAGGTTATGGTTAGTGTTAGTTTTAGGGTTAAGTTTAGTGTTAGTGTTAGGGTTCGGGTTAGTGTTAGGGTTAAAGTTAGGTTTAGGGTTCGAGTAAGGGTTTACATTAGGGTTAGTATTAGGGTTAGGGTTAGCGTTGTGTTAGCGTTAGGGTTAGGGTTAGTGTTAGGTTTAGGTATTGGTCCAGGGTTAGTGTTTTTGTTAGGGTTAGGGTTAGAGAGTGTTAGGGTTTGGGATAGATTTAGGGTTAGCATTATGGTTAGGCCTAGTGTTAGGGTTAGAGTTTGTGTTAGGGTTATGTTTAGGGTTACTTTTAGGTTTAGGGTTAGGGTTATGGTGAGCTTTAGGGATAGTGTAAGGGTTAGGGTTATGGTTAGTTTTAGTGTTAGGTATAGAGTTAGTGTTAGCGTGAGGGTTAGGGTTAGTGTTAGGGATAGGATTAGTTAGTGATAGGGATAGGATAGGATAGTGTTAGGGTTAGCTTTATTTTTATTGTTAGTGTTAGTGTTACGGATAGCATTAGGGTTCGGGATAGGTTTAGGGTTAGGGCGAGTGTTAGGGTTAAGGATAGTGTTTTGGTTAGGGTTAGGGTTAGTGTTTGGGTTAGTTTTAGAGTTAGGATTAGGGTTATGGTTAGGGTTAGTTTTAGGGTTAGGGTTAGTTTAGGGTTTGGGTTAGGTTTAGGGTTAGTTTTAGAGTTAGGTATAGGGTTAGTGTTAGTGTTAATATTAGTTTTAGGTCAGGAATATGTTTTGTGTTAGGGTAAGGGTTAGGTTTAGGGTTTCTGTTAGGGTTAGTGATAGAATTAAGGTTAGGGTTATAGTTAGGATTAGAGTTAGAATGAGGCTTAGGATTAGGTTTAGGTGTAGTTTTAGGGTTAAGGGTAAAATATTGTTAGTGTTAGTGTTAGGATTAGTGTTAGGGTTAGGGTTAGGGTTAGGGTTTTTGTTAGGGTTAGGGTTAGTGTGAGGGTTAAGGTTAGGTTTAATGTATGAGTTAGTGTTATGGTTAAAGTTAGGGATAGTGTTAGGGTTAGGGATATGTTTAGGGTTACTTTTAGGGTTATGGTTAGGGCTAGAATTAGTGTTACAGTAGGATTAGTGTTGGGTTAATGTTAGGGTTAGGGTTAGGGTTAGGGTTAAGGTTAGTTTTGGGGTTAGAGTTAGGGTTAGTGTTTGGGTTAGAGTTAGGGTTAGTTTTAGAATTGGCAATAGGGTCAGTGTTATCATTAGTGTTAGGTTAGTGTTAGGGTAAGTATTATGGTTTGTGTTAGGGTAAGGTATAGGTTTAGGTTTTCTTAACAGATAGGTTTAGGGTTAGACTTAGGGTTACATTTAGGGTTATGGTTAGGATTAGGGTTTGGGTTAGTGTTATTTATACATAGGTTTAGAGTTATTTTTAGGATTAGAGTTAAAGTTAGTGTAACAGTTATGGTTATGGTTAGGAAGAGTGTTACAGTGAGGCGTAGGTTAGGGTTAGAGATAGTGTTATGGTTATGGGTAGGTTAGGTACAGTGTTAGGGTTAGGGCTAGTGTTACTCTTAGTGTTGGGATTAGGATTAGGGTTAGTGACAAAGTTAGTGTTAGGGTTAGGGTTTGTGTTAGATTAGGGTAAGGGTTAGTGTTAGGGTTAGTGTTCATGTTAGAATTACGGTTACAGTTAGGTAAGGGTTAGAGTTAGTGTAAGGTTATGGTTAGGGTTATGTTTGTTATAGGGTTTGTGTTAGGTTTATGGCTAGGGTTATGGTTAGGGTAACGTTAGGATTAGGGTTAGGGTTAGAGTTAGCTTTAGGGTTAGTGTGATGGTTAGGGTTAGGTTTAGTGTTAGGGTTATGGTTAGTTTTAAGGTTAGTGTTAGGGTTAGGGTTAGTGTTAGGGTTAGGTTAAGTGTTAGGGTTAGGGATAGGGTGTTACATTTAGGGTTATGGTTAGATTTAAGATTAGTTTTTGGGTTACTGTTAAACTTAGATCTAAGGTTAGTGAAGGGTTAGAGTTAGGGTTAGTGTTAGGGTTATGGTGAAGCTTAGGGTTAGTGTTAGGTTAGGGTTAGGTTTAGGGTAAGTGTTAGGGTTAGGGATAGAGTTAGGTTTAGGGTTATTGTTAAGATTAAGTTTATGTTTAGGGTTAGGATTAGGGTTATTGTTTGAGTTAAAGTTACTGTTAGGGTTAGGATTTGTGTTAGGGTTAGTTTTAGGGTTTGTGTTAGTGTTAGGTTTAGGGTTAGTGTTAGGGTTAGGGCTAAGGTTAGTGTTAGGGTTAGGTTTATGGTTAGGGTAAGGTTAAGATTAGGGTTATTATTAGGGTTAGGGTCAGGGTTGGGTTTAGGTTTAGGGATAGAGTTAGGTTTACTGTTAGTGATATATTAGAAACAGGGTAAGAGTTAGGGTTAGGAATAGGGTTAAGATTAGGGATAGATTTAGGGTTAGTGTTAGTGTAATGGTTAGGATTAGGTTTAGGTTTAGGGTTAGGGTTATTGTTAGGTTTAGGGTTAGGGTAAGGGCTAAGGTAAGGATTAGGATAAGGGTTTTGGGTAAGGTTTAGGGTTAGGGGTACGGTTATGGTTACAGTTAAATTAGTGTTAGTGTAAGTTTAGAGTTAGGTTTGGAGTTAGGTTTAGGTTATGGTTAGGGTTAGTGTTAGGGTTAGGGTTAGGTTTAGAGTTAGGATTAGGTTATGGTTAAGGTTAGGGTTAGGGTTTGTTTTAGGGTTAAGGTTAGAGTTAGTGTTCAATTTAGTTTTAAAGTTATGGTTAGGGTTAGGGTTAGTATTAGGGTTATAGTTAGGATTAGGGTTAGGTTAGAATTAGGGTTAGGTTTAGGTTTAGCTTATGGTTAGAATTAGGGTGAGGGTTAGAATTAGGCTTAGAATTAGGGTTATTGTCAGGGTTAGTGGTAGGGTTAGGGTCGGGGTTAGTTTTAGGTTTAGGGTTTGGGTTAGAGTTAAAGTTAGGGTTAGTGTTAGTGTTAGGGTTAGTGTCAGGGTTGCTGTTAAGGTTAGAGTTAGGGTTAGGGTTATGGTTTGTGTTAGGATTAAAGTTACTTTTAGTGTTATGGTTAGGGTTAGGGTTAGGGTAAAATTTTAGTTTAGGGTTAGGTTAAGGTTAGAGTTACTATTAGTTTTAAGGTTACAGCTAGGGTTAGTGTTAGGGTTAAGTTTTAGGTTAGTGTTAGCTTTAAAGGTAGGGTTTGTGTTGAGGTTATGGTTAGGGTTATGGATAGGTTTATGATAATGTTTAGGATTAGGGTTAGAGTAAGGTTAGATTTAGGTTAGGGTTAGGGTTAGGATTAGGGTTAGGGTTAGGGTTAGGTTAAGGGTTTGGGTTAAATTAAGTTTAGGATAAGATTTATGGTTCATGTTAGAATTAAAATTAGTGTTCATATTAGGTTTATGGTTAGGGTTAAGGTTAGTGTTAGGGTTAGGGTTATATTTAGTGTTAAAGTTAGGGTTAGGGTTAGTGTTAATGTTAGGGTTAGGGTTAGGTTAGAGTTAGTGTTAGGGTTAGGTTAGGATTATGGTTAGTGTTAGGGTTAGGGTGAGGGTTAGGGTTAAGATTAGTGTTAGGGTTAGGGTTAAGATTAGTGTTAGGGTTAAGGTTAGGGTTTGGGATAAATTAGGGTTAGGTTTAGATTTATGGTTTGTGTTACGATTAAGGTTAGGTTTTCTGTTAGTTTTATGTTTAGGGTAAGGGTTAGGGTTAGGGTTAGTGTTAGGGTTAGGTTTATTGGTAGGGTTATATTTATTGTTAGGATGAGGGTTAGTGTTATGGTTAGGATTAGGGTTAGGGTTAGAGTTGGGGTTAATGTTGTGTTTGAGTTATATTTAGTGTTAGAGTTAGGATTAGGGTTAGGGTTAGAGTTAGGATTAGGTTTAGATATAGTGTTACGTTTAGGATAAGGGCTAGGGTTAGGTTTAGTGTTTGGGTTAGGATTAGTGTTAGATTTAGGTTAAGGGTTAGGGTGAGGCTTAGGGTTTGTTTCAGGGTGAGGATTAGCTTTACGGTTACGATTAGTGTTGTGGTTAGGGTTAGGGTTAGGTTTAGGTTAAGGATAGTGTTTAGTTTAGGGTTAGTGTTAGGGTTATTGTTAGGGTTACTGTTACAGAGAGGGTTAGTGTTAGGGTTGTGATCGGGTTAGGATTAGGGTAAGGGTTCATGTTAGGGTTAGGGTTAGGGTAAGTGTTATATTTTGGTTTAGGGTGAGGGTTAGAGTTAGGGATAGGGTTAGGGTTAGGGTTAGTGTTAGGTTAGTGTTAGAGTTGGGGTTAGGATTAGGGTTAGGATTAAGTTAACTGTTAGGGTTCTGGTTAGGGTTAGGTTAGGGTTAGTGTTAGGGTTATTGTGAGGGTTAGTGTTATGGTTAGTGTTAAGATTAGGGTTAGGGTTAGGGTTAGGGTTAGAGTTTTGGTTTGTGTTATAGTTAGGTTTAGGGTTAGTGTTAGTGTTTGAATTAAGGTTAGTATTAGGTTTAGCATTAGGTTTAGGGAGAGGGTTAGGGTTAGGGTTAGGTAAGGGTTAGGTTTAGGGTTAGGTTAGGTATATGGTTATGGTATGGGTTAGGGTTTGTGTTAGTAATAGGGTTAAGGTTAGGCTTAGGTTTAGGGTTATATTAGGGTTAGGGTTATATTAGGGTTAGGTTTAGGGTGAGGGTTAGGGTTAGGGTTAGGTTTCAGATTAGTGTTAGGGTTAGGGTTATTGTTAGGGTTAGGGTTAGGGTTAGGGATATGGTTAGGCTCAGGGTTAGGCTTAATGTTAGGGTTAGGGTTAGTCTCAGGGTTTGTTTTAGCATTACTGTTAGTGATAGAATTAGTGTTAGCATTAGCGTTAGCATTTGTGATGGGGTTAGGATTAGTTTTATGATTTGTGTTAGGGTGAGGGTTAGGGATAGTTTTATGGTTAGTATTAGGTATACAGTGAGGCTTAGGGTTAGTTTTAGGGTTATGATAAGGGTGAGGGTTAATGTTAGGGTTAGATTTACGGTTAGAGTTAAGGATAGGTTTAGAGTATAGTTAGGGTTAAATTTAGTGTTAGATTTAGGGTTTGGGTTAGGGTTAGGGTTAGTATAGGTTTAGGTTTGGGTAAGGGTTAGTGTTAAGATTCGGGTTTGAATTAGTGTTAGGGTTAGAGTTAGGGTTAGGGTTAGGGTTATGTAAGGTTTAGGGTAAGGGTTAGGTTAGGGTTAGGGTTTGGGTTAGGGTTTTTGTTAGAGTTAGGATTAGGGTTACATTAGGGTTAGGGTTAGAGTTAGGGTTAGGGTTAGTGCTAGGGTTAGGATTAGGGTTAAAGTTAGGTTTAATGTTAGGTTATGTTTAGGTTTAAGGTTAGAGTATGGTTAGGGTAAGTGTTAGTTTAAGTGTTAGGGTTAGGGTTGGGGTTAGTGTTAAGCATAGGGTGAGGGTTAGGTTCAGGGTTCGAGTTAGGGTTAGGGTTAAAGTTCAGGATAGGTAAGGGTTATTTTTGGGTTAGGATTATGGTTAGGGTTAGTGTTAAGGTTAGGGTTAGGGTTAAGTTTAGGGTTAATTTTAAGGTTATGTAACATTTAGGGTTATGGTAGGGTTAGTTTTGGGGTTAGATTTTGAGTTAGAGTTAGAGTTTGGGTTATGTTTAGGGTTAGTTTTAGAGCTAGGGTTAGGATTAGGTTTAGGCTTAGTGTTAGAGTTAGTATTAGTGTTAGAGTTATGATTTGTGTTAGGGTAAGTGTTATGGTTAGGGTTTGTGTTAGGGTTAAAGTTAGATTTAGGTTTGGGGTTATGGTTGGTAAGAGGGTTAAAGTGAGGCATAGGGTTAGGTTAGGGTTAGTATAATGGTTACAGGTAGGTTAGGGTAAGTGTTACGGTTAGGGTTAGGGTTAGTGTTAGTGTTAGGGTTAAGGTTAGGGTTAGGATAGGGTTAAGGTTAGGGTTAGGGTTAGGGTTAGGGTTAGTGATAGAGATAGGGTTGAGTTTAGGTAGGGTTGGGGTTAGGGTTAGGGTTAGTGTTAGGGTTAAGGTTAGGGCTAGCATTAGGGTTAGTATTAGGTTTAGTGTTAGTATTAGGGTTAGGGTTAAAGTTAGGAAATATTTAGGGTTAGGATTAGTGTTACGTTAGGGTTAGGGTTATGTTTTGGGTTAGGGTTTGTGTTAGGGTTACGGTTATGGTTAGGGTGAAAGTTACTTTAGGCTTAGGGTAAGGGTTAGGTTTAGGGTTAAGTGTTAGGTTTAATGTTAGGGTTAGGGTTCGGGTTAAGGATAGGTTTAGTGTTAGGGTTATGGTTAGTTTTAGGTTTAGTGTTAAGTTAGGTTTAGGCTTAGGGTTAGTGTTAGGGTTAAGTTTAGTGTTAGTATTAGTGTTAGGGTTAGGGTTAGGGTTAGGGTTCGTGTTAGGGTTGGGATTAGTGTTAGGTTTATGTTTAGGGTTAGTTTTACATTTAGGATTATGGTTAGGGTTAGGATTAGTGTTTGGGTTAGTGTTAGAGTTAGGTTTAGGGATAGTGTTAGAATTAGGATTAGAATTAGTCTTAGGGTTATGGTTAAGGTTAATGTGAGGCTTACGGTTAGTGTTACGGTAGGGTTAGGGTTAGGATTAGAGTTAGTGTTAGGGTTAGGGCTAGGTTTAGGGTTTGTGCTTGGGTTAGGTTTATGGTTAGGATAAGGTTATGGTTAGTGTTTGGGTTAAGTTCACAGTAAGGTTTAGTGTTAGTATTAGGGATAGATTTAGGGTTAGTGTTATTGTGAGGTATAGGGTTAAGGTTTTTCTTGCCAATAGGGTTAAAATTAAGGTATGGTTAGTGTTAGGGATAGTGTTAGGTTTAGTGTTAGGAATAGGGTAAGGGTTTGGGTTAGTGTTAGGTTTTGGTTAGGGTTAATTTTCGGTTATGGTTAGGATTAGGGTTAGGGTTTGTTTTATGATTAGTTTAGGGGTAGGGTTGCGGTTAGAATTTGGGTTAGGGTTAGAGTTAGGGTTAAGGTTAGGGTTAGGTTTAATGTTATGGTCAGGGTTAGAATTAGGGTGAGCGTAAATTTTAGGGTTAGGGTTAGGGTTAGGGTACAATTAGTGTTAGTTTTAATGTTAGGGCTTAGTGTTAGGTTTAGGATTAGGGTTTGTGATGGGGTTATGGTTAGTGTTATATTTTGGTTATGATAAGGATTTGGATTAGGGTTAGAGTTAGGTTACGGTTAGGGTTAGTTTTAGGGTTAGGTTTAGGGTTAGGGTTAGGTTTAGGTTTAGGATTAGTGTTTGTAAAAGGGTTAGTGTTAGGGTTAAATTAGGGTTAGGGTTAGGGTTCATGTTAGGGTTAGCATTCGTGTTAGGTTTAGGTTTAGGGTTAAGGTTAAAGTTAGGGTTAGTGTTATGTTCAGGGTTAGCGTTAGTGTTTGGGATAGGGTTGTAGTTAGGATTAGGTTTACTGTTAGTGTTAGTGTTAGGGTTAGTTATAGGTTTAGGGTTAGTTTTAGTTAGGGTTAGGGTTAAGGTTAGGGTTAGGGTTAAGATTAGCGTTAGATTCAGTGTTAGAATTAGGGTTAGGGTTAGGATTAGTGTTAGAATTAGTATTATGGTTGAGTTAGGGTTAGGGTTTGTGTTAGGGTTAGTGTTAGGGTTAGGGTTAGGGTAAGTGTTAGGGTTAGGATTAGGGTTAGAGTTATTTTAGAGTTCGTGTTAGGGTTAGGGTTAGTGTTAGGGTAAGGGTTAGGGTTAGAATTAGGGTTAAGGTTAGTGTTACTTTAGGGTTAGGGTTAGTGTTAGGTAAAGGTTTAGGGTTAGGGTGAGGTTTAGCATTAATGTTAGGGTTAGGGTTAGCTTTAGGGTTAGGGTTAGGGTTGGGGTTAGGGCTATGGTTAAGGTTAGGTTAAGGTTAGTGTTTGGTTTAGGTTTTGTGTTAGTGTTAAGGTTAGGGTTAGAGTTATGGTGAAGGTTAGTGTTAAGGTTATGGTTTGGGTTCGTGTTAGGGTTAGGGTTAGGGTTAGTATTAGGTTTATGTTTAGGTGAGGTATAGAGTTAGGGTTAGGGTTATTTTTAGTGTTACATTAGTTTATGGTTAGGGTTAGGGTTTGTATTAGGTTTAGTGTTAGGGTTAGAGTTAGGGTTTAGGTTAAGGTTAGGGATAGGATGAGATTTCATGTTAGTGTGAGGGTTAGGGTTAATGTTAGTATTAGGTTTAGGTTTAGGGTTAGGGTTAGTGTTAGGGTTAGGGTTAGGGTTAGGTCTTTAGCATTAGAGTTTAGGTTAGGGTTATAGTTATGTTTAGGGTTAGTGTTAAGTTTTGGGTTAGGGTTAGTGTTGAGTTTAGGGTTAGGGTTAGTGTGAGGATTAGGGTTAGAGTTTGAATAGGTTTAGGGTTAAGGTTATTGTTACGGTTGCAGTTAGGGATAGGATTATGTTTAGGTAAGGTTTAGGTTTAGGGTAAAGTTTACAGTTAGGATTAGGGTTAGCTTTACGTTTTGGGTTAGGGTTAGTTGTGGGTTTAGATTTAGCGTTAGGTTTAGTGTTAGGGTTAGATTTAGGGTTACGGTTAGGATTAGGTTTATAGTGAGGCTTAGGTTTAGTGTTAGGGTTAATTTTAGGGTTATGGTTAGGGTTAGTGTTAGGGTTACGGTTAGGGTTAACTTTAGTGTTAGGTTTAGAGTTAAGTTTAGAGTTAGAGTTAGTGATAGGGCTGGCTTTGGGGTAAGAGTTTGTGTTAACATTGGGGTTAGGGTTAGTGTTAGGTTTAGTGTTAGGTTTAGGGTTAGGGTTAGGTAAGGGTTAGGGTTAGGGTTATGTTAGGGTTAGGGTTATGGTTATGGTTAGGGTTAGGGTTAGAGTTAGTGTTAGGGTTAGTGTTAGGGTTAGGATTAGGGTTAGGTTTAGTATTAAGTTTTGGTTAGGTTGATGGTAAGTTTTAGGGTTAGGGTTACTGTTAGTTTTAGGGTTAGGTTTAGGGTTAGTGTTAGTGTTAGGTTTAGGGTTAAGGTTAGGGTTAGTGTTCGTGTTACGGTTAGGATTAGATTTTGGTTAGGGTTAGGGTTAGGGTTAGTTTTAGTGTTAGGGTTAGGGTGAGGCTTAGGGTGAGTGTTAGGGTAAGGGTTAGGTTTAGAGTTAGGGTTAGGTTTAGGGGTAGGGGTAGGGTTAGTGTTAGAGTTAAAGTTAGGATTAGGGTTAAGGTTAGTTTTAGGGTTAAGGTTAGGATTTGGTTTATGGTTAATTTTAGTGTTTGTGTTAGGGTTACAGTTACAATTTATGTTATTGTTAGTGTTAGTGTTCGGGTTAGAATTAGGGTTAGTGTTAGTTTAAGGTTTTTGGTTAGGTTTAGGGTTAGTGATAGGGTTTGGTTTAGTGTTAGTTTTAGGTTACGATTAGGATTATTGTTAGTGTTTTGTTTAGGGTTAGGTTTAGGGTTA
Source organism: Marmota monax (assembly GCF_021218885.2). Classification (NCBI taxonomy): domain Eukaryota; kingdom Metazoa; phylum Chordata; class Mammalia; order Rodentia; family Sciuridae; genus Marmota; species Marmota monax. Next base: position 25,596 of record NW_026693182.1, read on the forward strand.
GAGTTCGTGTTAGGGTTAGGGTTAGGTTTAGGGTAAGCTTTAGTGTTCATGTTAGGGTTAGGGTTAGGGTGAGGTTAGGGTTAGGTTTAGGGTTATGGTTAGAATTAGTGTTAGTGTAAAGTTAGGGTTAAGGTTAGTATTAGAATTAGAGTTAGGGTTATTGTTAGGGTTAGGGTTAGGGTTTGTGTTAGGGTTACCAATGGGGTTACATATAGGTTTACGGTTTTGGTTAGGAGGGTTAAGGATAGGTTTAGGGTGGGTTATGGTTAGCGTTAGTATTAAATTTATTGTTATTTTTAGGGTTATGGTTAGGGTTAGGGTTACTGTTAGGATTAGTGTTAGGGTTACAGTTAGGGTTAGGGTTAGGGTTAGGGTTCTTGTTAGGTTTAGGCTTAGGGTTAGTGTTAAGTTTAGGTTTAGGGCTTGGGTTAGGGTTAGGGTAAGGGTTAACATTAGTGTTTGGTTTAGGGTTATAATGAGGTTTAGGGTTAGTGTTAGTGTTAGAGTTAGGGTTAGTGTTATGTTTAGGGATAGGGTTATGGTGAGGACTAGGTATAGTGTTAGGGTTATAGTTAGGGTTAGGATTAGGGTTAGGGTTAAGATTAGGATTAAAATTAGGGTTAAAGTTAGTGTTAGGGTTAGGGTTAGCCTTAGGGTTAGGTTTTCTGTTACGGTTATGGATAGGTTTATGGTTAGGTTTAGTGTTAGGATTGGGGTTATGGTTTGGGTGAGTGTTAGGCTTAGTGGTATGGTTAGGTTTAGAGTTCGTATCAGGGTTACAGTTAGGGTTAGTGTTAGTGTTAGGATTTGGTTTTGTATAGGTAAGTGTTAACATTAGGGTTAGGTAAAAGTTAGGGTTATGGTTTGGGTTGGGGTTGTTGCTAGGTATAGGATTAGGGTTAGGTTATGTGTTAGCATTAGGGTTAGGTTTTGTGTTAGGGTTATGGTTAGTTTTATGGTTAGGTTTACGGTTAGTGTTAGTGATAGGGTTCAGTCTAGGGTTAGGGATAGGATTATGTTAGGGTTAGGGTTTGGGTTAGGGTTAGGTTATGGTTAGTGATAGGGTTAGGGTTCATGTTAGGATTAGGATTACAGTTTGGGTTAGTGTTATGGTTAGGGTTAAGTTTAGGGTTACTTTTAGTTTGGGGGGTAGGGTTACCTTTAGGTTTAGGTTTAGGTTTAGGGTTATGGTTAGAGTTAGTGTTAGGTTTAGGGTTAGGGTTACGGTTTTTTTAAGTTTATGTTTAGGGTTAGTGTTAGTGTTAGGATTAGGGTTAGTGTTAGGTTTAGTGTTAGGGTTAGGGTTAGGTTTAGGGTTAAGCTTCGTGTTATGCATAGGGTTAGGCTTAGAGTAAGTGTGAGGGTTGGGTTAGGGTTACAGTTAGAGTTAGTGTTATGGTTAATGTTAGGGTTAGCATTAAGTTTAAGGTTAGAATTATGATTAAGATTAGTGTTTGGGTTTGATTTAGGATTGGGGTTAGTGTTTGTGTTAGGGTTGGGGTTAACATTAGGTAAGGGTAAGGGTTAGGGATAGATAAGAGTCAGGATTATGGTTGGGTTAGGGTTTGTGTTAGGGTTAGAGTTAGAGTTAATGTTAGTGTTAGTGTTAAGGTTGGGGTTAGGATTAGTGTTAGTATTAAGGTTAGGGTTAGGTTTAGGGTTAGTGTTAGGGTTAGGGCTAGGGTTAGGGTTTGGGTGAGGGTCGGGCTTAGAGGAATGGTTAGGGTTAGTGTTAGGGTTAGTGTTAGGGTTAGTGTTAGGGTTAGGTTTAATGTTTGGGTTAGGGTACGGTTTAGGTTTAGGGTAAGTGTTAGGGTTAAGTTCAGTGCTAGGTTTAGGGTTAAGGTTAGGTTTGGGGTTAGGGTTATGGTTTGAATTAAGGTTAGGGTTATGTTTAGTTTTAGTGTTAGGAATAGTGTTAGTCTTGGGTTTTGCTATAGGGTTAGTGTTAAGGTTAGGGTTAGGTTTAGTGTTAGGGTTAGGGTTAGGTTTAGGTTCAGTGTTAGGGTGAGGATTAGGGAAGGGTTAGTGTTAGAGTTAGGCTTAGGTTTATGGTTCATCTTAGGTTTAGGGTTAGGGTTAGTGAAATGGCTAGGGTTATGGTTAACTTTAGTTATAGTGTTAGGGTTAGGGTAAGGATTAGGGTTAGGGATTGTGTTAGGTTTAGGAATAGGTATGGGTTAGTGTTAGGGTTAGGTTATGGTTAGGGTTAAGATTAGTGTTAGGGTTAGGGTTACAATTGAGGTTAGTATTAGGGTATGGGTTAGGGTTATGTTTAGGCTTAGGGTTAGGTTAGTTTTAGGGTTAGGTTTAGAATTTGAGTTAAGATTGGGGTTAGGGATAGTGTTAGCATTAGGGTTATGATTAGGATTAGGGTTAGTTTTAGTTTAAAATTTTACATTAGGTTTAGGTTTAGGGTTAATGGTAGGGTCAGAGTTAGGGTTAGGGTTAGTTTAGGGTTAGAGTTAGGGTTAAGGTAAGGGTTAGGATTAGCATTAGGGTTAGAGTTAGGTTTGGAATTAGGGTTCATGTTAATGTTAGGGTTAAGAGGAGTGTTAGGGTTAAGTTTAGGGTTAGGGTGAGGGTTAGGGTTAGGGTTAGATTTAGTGTTAGTGTTTGTTTTAGCATTGGGGATAGGGTTAATTATAGTGTTAGGGTTAGGGATAGGTTTAGATTTAGTGTTACGGTTATAGTTAGGTTTAGGGTTAGTGTTTGGTTAGGGTTAGGGTTCGGGTTAAGGTTAGTGATAGGGTTAGGTTTAGGATTAAGTTTAGTGTTAGGGTAAGGGTTAGGGTTAGTATTAGGGTTAGGATTAGGGTTTGAGTTAGGATTAGGATTAGTGTTAGGGTTAGGTTTAGGGTTAGAGTTAGGATTAGGTTAGGGTTAGGATTAAAGTTAGTGTTAAATTTTGTGTTATGGTAGTGTTAGGGTGAGTGTTAGGATTAGATTTAGGGTGAGGGTTAGTGTTAGAATTAGGGTTAGGGTTAGGTCTAGGGTTAGTTTTAGGGTTAGGGTTAGGGTTAAGTTTAGGAATACTGTTAGGTTTAAGGTGAGGGTTGGGATTAGGGTTAGGATTAGGGTTAGTGTTCAAATTGGGGTTTCTGTTAGGGTTCAGTTTAGTGTCAGTGTTAGTGTTAGGGTTACAGTTGGGTTTAGGTTTTTGTTAGGGTTAGCGTTAGGGTTAATTATAGTTTTAGGGTTAGGGTTAGGGTTAGAGTTAGTGTTATGGTTAGGATTAGGGTTAGTGTTAGGGTTAGTGTTATGGTTAGGTTTATGGTTAGTGTTAGTGTTAGTGTTATAGTTAGGGTAAGTGTTATTGAAAGGGTTAGTTTTAGGGTTAGTGTTAGGGTTAATATTAGGGTTAGTGTTAGGTTTAGGGTTAGTGTTAGGTTTAGGGTTAGGGTAAGGGTTAGTTAAGGTTGGGGTTAGGGTTTGTGTAAGGGTTAGGGTTAGGGTTATGGATAATTTTAGGGTTATATTTAGGGTTAGAATTAGAATTAGGTTTAGTGTTAGGATTATGATTAGGTTTATAGTTACAGTTAATGTTACTGTTAGATTTAGGGGTAGAGTTAGGGTTAGTGTTAGGGTTAGGGTTAGTGTTAGGGTTAGGTTTATTGTTCGGTTTGGGGTTATGTTTAGGGTTAGAATTAGTGATAGGTTTAGGATTGGAGTTAGGTTTATTGTTAGGGTTAGGTTTGTGGTTAGGTTTAATGTTAGGGTTAGGGTTAGGGTTAGTGTTAGGGTTAGCATTAGACTTAGGGATTGTGTTAGAGTTAGGGTTATGATTTGCATTAAGGTTAGGGTTAGGTTTAGAGTTGGGTTTAGGGTTAGTTTTAGGGTTAGTTTTAAGGTTAGTTTTAAGGTTAGGGTTAGGAATACGTTTAAGGTTTATGTTAGGGTTAAGTTTAGGATTAGGGTTAGAATTAGTGTTCGTGTTAAGGTTAGGGTTATGGTCAGTTTTAGGGTTAGGGTTAGGGTTAGGGTAAAAAAAGGGTTATGTTTAGGTTTATTGTTAGTGTTTGTGTTGGGGTTATGGTTAGGGTTTATTATACTGTTCGGTTGAGGTATAGGTTTAGAGTTAGTTTTAGGGTTAGGGTTAGGTTTAGGGTTGTGCTATGATAAGTGTTAGGGTTAAGATTAGTGTTAGGGTTAAGATTAGTATTGGGTTATGGCTTAAGATTAGTGATAGGTTTAGGTTTAGGATTAAAATTAGTTTTAGGGTAAAGATAAGTGTTAGGGTTAGCGTTAGAGTTAGTTTTAGGGTTAGGTTTAGGGTTTGAGTTAGGATTAGGGTTTGGGTTATTTTTAGGGTTAGTGTTACAGTTAGGATTAGGATAGGGTTAGGGTTAATGTTTGTGGTAAGTTTTGTGTGAGGGTTAGTGTTAGGATTAGGTTTATGGTTTTGTTTAAGTTTATGGTTAGGGTTAGGGTTAAATTTGTTTTAGGGTTAGGGTTAATTTTAAATTTAGGGTTAGTGTTAGGGTTAAGTTAAGGATTAGGATTAGAGTTAGGGTAAGTGTTAGTGTTAGAATTAGAGTTTGTGTTAAGGTTCGGGTTAGGGTGAGTGTTAGTGTTAGATTTAGGATTAGAGTTAGGATTGTGTTAGTGTTAGGGTTAGGGTTAATTATACTGTTAAGGTTAGGGATAGGTTTAGAGTTAGTGTTAGGGTTAGGGTTATGGTTATGTTTAGGTTTAGGGTTAGGTTTATGGTTAGTGTTAGTGTTATGGTTTAGAGTTCTTGTTAAGGTAAGAGTTAGGGTTATGGTTATGGTTACTGTTAGGGTAAGGGTTAGGATTGGGGTTAGTGTTAGGGTTAGTATTAGGTTAGTATTAGGATTAGGGTTAGGGTTAGGGTTAGAGTTAGGGTTTGTGTTAGGTTAGGGTTAGGGTTAGGGTTATGGATAAGTTTAGGGTTAGGGTTAGAGTTAGGGTCAGGTTAGTGTTAAAATTATGATAGGTTTAGAGTTAGAGTTAATATTAATGTTAGGGTTAGGGGTAGAGTTATGGTTAGTGTTAGGGTTAGGGTTAGTGTTAGGTTTGGGGTTATGTTTAGGGTTAGTGTTAGTGTTAGTTTGGGGGTTATGCTTAGGGTTAGAATTAGTGATAGGATTAGGTTTGGGTTTAGGTTTATTGTTAGGGTTAGGGTTAGGGAGAGTGTTAAGTTTAGTGTTAGTGTTAGTGTTAGGTTTAGGGTTAGGGTTAGGGTTAGGGTTAGACTTCGGGTTCGTGTTAGAGTCAGGGTTATGGTTTAGATTAGGGTTAATGTTAGCTGCAGGGTTAGGGTTAGGGTTAAGGTTGGGTTTGGGGTTAGGGTTAGGGTTAGGGTAAAGATTAGGTTTAGGATTAGGGTTAGGGTTAAGTTTAAGTTTCTGATTAGGGTTAAGTTAAGGCTTAGGGTTAGTGTTAGGGTTAGAATTAGTGTTCATGTTAGTGTTAGGTTTACGGTGAGTGTTAGGATTAGGATTAGGGTTAGGATGAGGGATAGGGTTAGGGTTAGATTTAATGTTAGTGTTTGTGTTAATGTTAGGGTTTATTATAGTGTTAGAGTCAGGGATATGTTTAGAGTTAGTGTTAGGCTTAGGGTTAGGTTTTGGGTTAGTGTTATGATGAGTGTTAGGGTTAGGGTTAAGTTTAGTGATAGGGTTAGTTTTAGGGTTAAGATTAGTGTTAGAATAAGGGTTAGGGTTAGGGTTAGAATTAGTGTTATGATGAGTGTTAGGGTTTGAGTTAGGATTAGGTTTAGGGTTATTGTTAGGGTTAGGGATACAGTTAGGATTAGGATAGGGTTAGGGTTAAAGTTAGTGCCAATTTTTTGTTAGGGTTAGTGTTAGGATTAGGTTTAGGTTTAGGCTTAGGGTTAGGGTTAGAATTAGGGGTAGGGTTAGGGTTAGATTAATGTTAGGGTTAGGGTTAAGTTTAGGGATAGTGTTAGGGTTATGGTAATTAGTGTTCGTGTTAGTGTTAGGTTTACAGTGAGTGTTAGGATTAGGATTAGGGTTAGGGTTAGGGTTAGTGTTAGGGTTAGTGTTATGATTAGTGTTAGTGTTATGGTTAGGGTTAGTGTGAGTATTAGGTTTAGGTTTAGGGTTGGGGTTATGTTTGTGTTAGTGTTTGTATTATGGTTAGGTTTAGGTTTAATTATACTGTTAGAATTAGGGATAGGTTTAGAGTTAGTGTTAGGGTTAGGGTTAGGGTTAGGGTAAGGGTTAGGTTTAGGGTTAGTGTTAAATTTAGTGTTAGGGTTGGGGTTAGTTTTAGAGTTAGGGTTAGGGTTAGAATTAGGTTTAGTGTTAGGAATAGGGCTAGGGTTTGTTAGGGTTACCTTTAGGGGGAGGGTTTTGTTAAGGTTAGTGTTAGGGTTATGAATAGGATTAGGGTTATATTTAGGGTTAGAATTAGGGTTAGGATTATTGTTAGGATTATGGTAAGGTTTAGAGTTAGAGTTAGTGTTAGTCTTAGGGTAAGGAATAAGACTAGTGTTAGTGTTAGTGTTAGGGTTAGGGTTAGGTTTAGAGTTAGTGTTATGGTAAGTTGTTAGTGTTAGGGTTAAAATTAGGTTTAATGTTAGGGTAAGGGTTCGACTTAGGGTTCGTGTAAGGGTTAGGGTTAGTTTTAGAATTAGGGTTAGTGTTAGGGTTAGTTTTAGAATTAGGTTTATGGTTGGGGTTAAGAGTTAGAGTTAGTGTTAGTGTTAGGGTTACTGTTAGGGTTAGGGTTATGGTTTGGTTATGGATAGTGTTATGGTTAGGTTTAGGGTTATGGTTAGGTTTTGTGTTAGGGTTAAGGTTACACTTAGTGTTAGGGTTAGAGTTATGGTTAGGATTATGGTTAGGGTTAGGGTTAGTGTTATGATGAGAATTAGGGTTTGAGTTAGGATTAGGATTAGGGTTATTGTTAGGTTTAGGGATACAGTTAGGATTAGGATAGGATTAGGGTTAATGTTAGTGTCAATTTTTGTGTTAGGGTTAGTGTTAGGATTAGGTTTAGGGTTAGGGTTAGTGTTAGAATTAGTGTTAGGGTTAGGGTTAAGTTTAGGGTTAGTGTTAGGGTTAAGGTGATACATAGGATTAGGGTTAGGGTTAGGGTTAGTGTTAGTGTTAGGGTTAATGTTATGGTTAGTGTTAGGGTTAGGGTTAGGGTGAGTATTAGGTTTAGGTTTAGGATTAGGGTTATGTTTGTGTTAGTGTTTCTGTTATGGTTAGGTTTAGGTTTAATTATAGTGTGAGGGTTAGGGATAGGTTTATAGTTGGTGTTAGGGTTAGGGTTAGTGTTAGGGTAAGGGTTAGGTTTATGTTTAGGTTTAGGGTTTGTGTTAAATTTAGTGTTAGGGTTAGGGTTAGTTTTAGAGTAAGGGTTTGTTGAGAGCCACAGCCGAAGGGGCCCCAGCAAACTTCCAGCTGCCAGCAAACTTCCAGCTGCTGGCTGATGATTGGCTCACAGCGGCCCCAGCAACATCTAGCTGATTGGCTCCTCTGTGGTGATGCTCATTGGACTGTTTCCCTGCCCTTTCAGACCACGGAGCTGCTCATTGGGGGACCTTTTTGGCTCCGCCCACGTGACCCAGCCAATCGGCCTCAAGAGCAGGAGGATTGGGGGAGGTGGAGAGAAGCTTGTGTGGGAGAGAGAGGCTTGTGGAAAGCCAGTGGTGGCAGTTGAGGCTCTGAGGGTTTTTCCTGAGAGGCTGCTTTGTTTGGCGTGTGTGGTTCTAAAAATAAAGTTAGTTTCTTTTGACAAGTGGCTCCTGATTGTGCCCAGACAGACTGCGGCATTTGGTGGCTCGCACGGGGAACGACTGAGGGTAAGTGAACTGCTCGCCCCTGAGGGCAGGGCGAGAGGATGGGTGGCCATTTTAAGATTCTTCTTTTGTTATTTTGTTTCACTTTTGTTTTAAGTTGCCTGTCCCTGGAGATGTGTAAGATGGAAGAAAAACCGCTCACATCTGAGGAACAGATAGGGAGAAAGGACGGATGGACATTTCAGGAGGCTATTATAATGATTTTGTGTTGTTTCAATTTTGTTTCACTCTGTTTCAGTTTTGTTTAGTGTCATCTTGTTGGGTTGTATTATAGTAGAAATACGGGATCAGAAATTAGTAAAAAAACAAACTGAAAGAGTGTTAAGTAAATTGTTAGAGGAAGGAGGCATCTCAGTAAAATCAAGAACAGTCGGGGCATACGTTGATACAATACAAAAATGTAGCCCATGGCTTTTTAAGGAGGAGTTGTTAAATATATCACAATGGAACCATCATGGTGAAGATTTAAAAAGAATAGAAAAGAAAAGCCCAGGGACTCTGCCAGTTGGCACATTGCCATTGTGGACGTTCATATCTTGTTTGCTTAGTCCAAAGCCTTCAGTTCAGACAATGGTAGAGGAAGAAGAAGACATAATGATTCAAGTAAAAGAGAAGGTCTCTCAAGTTAGTCAGACAGAGGAAAAGATTCAAGTAAAGAGAAGGCCTCTCAAGCTAGTCAGACAGAGAAAGAAAGTGTAAAACAGAAAAAGCCATCAGGGGGAAAGTTAAAACAGGAGACTGCTACTAACACCTTTCTATCACCAGAGGACGTAAGTGTCCAACTAACAAGGCCACCTCCATATACTGGGAGGTCTCCAACCCCCACAGTTGATAGTTGGGATCCTGAGACAAGATCTCAAATATTAACATGCCCTGTATTTGAGGCAGGAGGGCAGCGATTTTACCAAGTTTTAAATTTCAAAACAGTGAAGCAGCTAAAAGAGGCTGTAACAACCTATGGTCCTCAAGCACCCTTCACTGTAAGCATGGTCGAATCCATTAACAACTTGAACATGACGCCAGCAGATTGGGCTAATATGTGTAAAGCTGTGCTAAATGGAGGACAATACCTGTTATGGAAGGTTGCCAATGAGGAATTTTGCAAGGAGACGGCTAGGCAAAATGCAGCAACTGGTTATCCTCAGAGAAATCTAGATATGTTGTTAGGAAAGGGACCTTATGAGGATCAGCAGCAACAAATTACATATGATCCTGGTGTATATGCACAAATTGCTGTAGATGCAATTAAGGCATGGAAGACTTTACAAGGACATGGAGGTTTACAAGGTCAATTATCTAAGGTAATACAAGGAGCTAATGAACCTTATGCTGAATTTGTAGATAGGCTTATTCAAACAGCTACCAGAGTTTTTGGGAATACAGAACAAGCAATGCCATTACTAAAACACCTGGCTTATGAGCAAGCGAATCGTTGGTGCAGAGATATCATTAGACCATGGAAACATAAAGATTTAAACACATATATTAAATTATGTAGAGACATTAATGAACAAGAGCAAGTCATGGCAGCTGCAGTAAAACAGGCTTTAGATGCCAGAGACATTAATGAACAAGGGCAAATTGTGGCAGCTGCAGTAAAACAGGCTTTAGATGCCAGGCCAAGAACATGCTACAATTGTGAACAAACAGGACATTTTAAAAGGAATTGCCCCATTGGAGGAGGGTTTAACAAAACTAGGTATCAAAGGAGTAGAATACCAGGTATTTGCCCACGATGCCGTAGAGGGAGACATTGGGCTAATGAATGCCATTCTCAAACCACCATAGAGGGTACTCCATTATCAAAAAACGAACAAGGACCAGGTGTTTATCCATGATATCATGGAGAAAGGCATAGGGCTCCATTGCCAAAAAATGGACAGGGGGGCCCAATGCTCCGGGGCCCAAAACCACAAATATACGGAGCACTAGAGGAACCCAGCAACCCCATCAGGGTAGTGCCCAGGACACATTGTCCATCAGATCCCTCATCAGACAAACCAGAGGGAGCGCAGGGTTGGACATCTGCGCCTCCGCCAGAGCAGTACTAACTCCAGAGATGGGAGTTCAAATCATTCCCACAGGGATGAAAGGACCTCTTCCCAAAGGAACAGTAGGCTTATTATTGGGACGCAGCTCTTCTACTCTAAAAGGACTTATGATAAGTCCTGGGGTAATTGATCCCGATTATGAAGGTGAAATAAAAATTATAGCCAGTTCTCCAAAGGGTATATAAGTAATTTCACCAGGAGATAGAATAGCACAGTTACTAATAATACAGAGCCTACATGATAAATTTTCCAGTCGTACTGTAGAAAGAGGTTCCAAGGGATTAGGCTCCACAGGTGTAGACTGGGCTATGCTTTCTTTAAATTTAGATTCTCGCCCCATGCTAAAACTAAATATTCAAGGACATGAATTTAATGGGCTACTGGATACAGGTGCAGACCTTAGCATCATCTCTTGTCAAGAATGGCCAAAACATTGGCCATTACAACAAGCCACTCAAACGCTTCGAGGCCTAGGAGTGGCGACTAATCCCCATAGAAGTGCAATGGTATTAGATTGGAAGGATCCTGATGGATGTGAAGGAACTATACAGCCATATGTATTGGATCATCTTCCCATAAATTTATGGGGACGAGATGTCCTAGATCAATTAGGTTTGACATTAACAAATAACATCAACCAAAATGCAACCACTATTATGACTAGACAAGGTTTTAGGAAAGGAAAAAGATTAGAAAAACAAGAACAAGGTATAGCAGCACCAATACAAATAGATCAAGGAACAGACAGACATGGGTTGGATTTTCAGAAAGGGCCACTGAGACAATAAAAATTACTTGGAAATCAGACAACCTTCTGTATCTCCCCATAATACTTTGGAAGGATATTCTAACAGGACAATGGAAAGGTCCTGACCCAGTAATTGTCTGGAGTCGGGGGTCTGTTTGTGTGTTTCCACAGGGAGAACAGCAGCCGATTTGGATTCCAGAGAGATTAACCAAGGTCCTGACCCAGTGATTGTCTGGAGTCGGGGGTCTGTTTATGTGTTTCCACAGGGAGAACAGCAGCCGATTTGGATTCCAGAAAGATTAACTAAAGCGATTTCTACAGACCAAAAAGAAGATGATTTGGCTCAAATCCATAACAACTGATATCCAAAACTCCAGTTTGGCTATTCTTACATCTGCAACAGAACCAGGATGCTTTTTTCAATATCTATTTTATTATTGCCCTTTGCCATATCATGAAGTTCTATTTTGTTTTTTGAGCTCATACAGACCTAGGTTAATGTTTTGCTGATCAGTTCTATTTTTTGACTATAGAGTTTTTAAACATTGCAATGGAGATTTCACCTGTAAAAAGTTATAAGGCCTTTACTATAATGTTATGTGTTGTATGTATTATATTATGTGTGCACACTTGTGTTTTGTGTTATATGTTTGAATGTATGTATGTCCATATATCATATATGATGAGCGCTCATGATAAAATGGATCCAAATATTTTTTTCACGTGATTTATATGGTTTAATTTAAATTGGGTAAACAACTGTTGAGGATTGTTTTAATATGTAAACAAAAAAGAAGGTTAACAGATCTGTTTGTTTACTTTCACCTTTCCTTTTCATTATATTTAATAATTCTCTTAAAGATAATGTAAATTGTTAAGAAAATTGTTTTCTTTTAGTGCCTTCTGGAATGTTACATAATTTTTTCTTTAGCCATTATTGCCAGAATTCCTATCTTCATCCCAGTGCTGGTGAAGTCAAAGATAAAACCAATCTACAGCTTCTACAATAGCCATCACTGAACTGCTTGCAGAACTTGCCTGGACACATTGTGAGCTCACCTGTATGCATTGTGAACTATCTGTTGGTGCAGCAACTTGTGGTAGTGTTGGGGTATTTTTGCTGATGATGTCACTGGTGGTACAATTTTTCAAAGGAGCCCTCAATTGGCTTAATGTCATGGCATTTTGCATCCTCCTCTACTAGTGATGGTCTAAAATTTGGGGGCCAACAGAGGTGAGGCAAAGAACCTCACCCCCCCACTGGTGCAAAGGCCTATCCACAAGTATGGCTGTATGCTGGACCGGTAGTCAGTGATGGGTATGATCCAATTGCAGTGGTACCAACCTAAGACAGGAGGCTGACGCCTAGAGGTCAGTTCATCCGATGACGGGTAAGGACCATATGTTGAATTGGACTGCCTAACAGACACGGTCCCTAAGCCACATGCTTGTTGTTTAAACAGAGAGGGGGAGATGTTGAGAGCCACAGCCGAAGGGGCCCCAGCAAACTTCCAGCTGCCAGCAAACTTCAGCTGCCGGCTGATGATTGGCTCACAGCGGCCCCAGCAACATCTAGCTGATTGGCTCCTCGGCCCCAGCAACATCTAGCTGATTGGCTCCTCTGCGGTGATGTTCATTGGACTGTTTCCCTGCCCTTTCAGACCACGGAGCTGCTCATTGGGGGACTTTTTTGGCTCCGCCCACGTGACCCAGCCAATCGGCCTCAAGAGCAGGAGGATTGGGGGAGGTGGAGAGAAGCTTGTGTGGGAGAGAGAGGCTTGTGGAAAGCCGGTGGTGGCAGTTGAGGCTCTGAGGGTTTTTCCTGAGAGGCTGCTTTGTTTGGCGTGTGTGGTTCTAAAAATAAAGTTAGTTTCTTTTGACAAGTGGCTTCTGATTGTGCCCAGCCAGACTGCGGCAAGGGTTATTGTTAGGGTTAGAGTTGGAGTTAGGTTTAGTGTTAGCAATAGGGTTAGGATTGTGTTAGGGTTAAGTTTAGGGGTATGGTTTTGTTAGGGTTAGGGTTAGTGTTAGAGTTATGAATAGGATTAGGGTTATATTTAGGGTTAGAATTAGGGTTAGGTTTAGTGTTAGGATTATGGTAAGGTTTAGAGTTAGAGTTACTGTTAGTGTTAGGGTTAGGGGTAGAGTTAGGGTTGGTGTTAGTGTTAGGGTTAGGGTAATTGTTAGGGTTAGGGGTAGGGTTAGGGTTAGTGTTATGGTTAATGTTAGTGTTAGCGTTAAAATTAGGGTTAGTGTTAGGGTTAGGGTTAGACTTAGGGTTAGGGTTAGGGTTGGGGTTAGGATTAGAATTAGTGTTGGGGTTAGGGTTAGAATTAGGTTTAGGGTTGGGTTAAGGGTTAGAGTTAGTGCTAGGGTTAGGGTTACCGTTAGGGTTAGGGTTAGGGTTTGGTTATGGTTAGTGTAACAGTTAGATTTAGGGTTACAGTTAGATTTTGTATTAGGGTTAGGGTTAGGGATAGGCTTAGGGTTACGGTTAGGATTATGGTTAGGGTTGGGGTTAGGGTTAGTGTTAGGGTTAGGGATAGTCTTTCTTTTAGGGTTTGGATTAGTGTTAATGTTAGTGTTAGGGATCGGATGGGGATTACGTTTAGAAATAGCCTTAGGTTGGGGTTAGGGTGAGGGTTAGTGAGGTTAAGGTTACGGTTAGGGTTAGTGTTAGGGTTTGGGTAAGTGTTAGGATTAGTGTTCAGGTTGTGTTAGTGTTAGGCTTAGTGTTAGGGTTAGCATTAGGGTTAGGTTTAGAATTAGGGTTAGGGTTAGGGTTAGGTTTAGGATTAGTGTTTGTGTTAGGGTTAGGGTTAGGGTTTGAGTTAGGGTTAGGGTTAAAGTTGGGATTAGGGTTAGGATTAGTGTTAGGGTTATGGTTAGTGTTAGGGTTAGTGTTAGGGTGAGGGTTAGTGTTAGAAAAGGGTTACATATAGGATTAGGGTTAGGGTTATGGTTATTTTTAGTGTTTGGGTTTGCACTAGGGTTCATTATAGGGTTAGTTTTAGGGTTAGTGTTAGGTTGTTTTAGAGTTAGTGTTAGGGTTAGGGTTAGAGTTTGTGTTATGGTTATGGTTAGGGTTAGATTTAGGGTTAGAATTAGGGTTTGTGTTAGTGTTAGAATTAGGGTTCTGGTTAGGTTTAGAGATAGTGTTAGGGTTAGGTTTCATGTTAGGGTTAGCAATAGTTTAATCAGAAATAACTTGAGGTTTAGTGTTAGGGTTAGGGTTAGTGTTATGGTTAGGATTAGGGTTAGGGATAGGGTTAGCATTAGGATTACGTTAAGGGTTAGTGTTAGGTTTAGTGTTATGGTTATGGTTATTGTTAGTGTTAGGGTTAGTGTTAGATTTACGTTACTGTTAGGGTTAGGGTTAGGTTTATGGTTAGGGTTATTGTTATAGTTAGGTTTTGGGTTGTGGTTAGTGTTCAGATTAGGGTAAGGTTTAGTTTTGGGTAAGGGTTACGGTTAGGATTAGTGTTAGGATTAGCGTTAGTGTTAGTATTAGGGTTAGGGTTTGGGTTAAGGTTAGGTTAGTGTTAGGGTTAGGTTTACAATAATGATTAGGGTTAGGTTTAAGGTTAGTTTTGGGGTTAGTGTTAGGGTTTGTGTTATGGTTAGGTTTAGTGTTAGGGTTAGGCTTAGGTTTAGGATTAGTGTCAGTGTTAGGGTTACAGATAAAATTAGAAATGTGTTAGGTTTAGGAATAGGTTTAGGTTTATTGTTAGAGTAGGGTTAGGGTTAGTATTAAGTTTAGGTTTAGGGTTAGGTTTAGGGTTATTGATAAAGTTATGGTTGGTTTAGGGTTAGTGTTAGTTTTAGGTTTGGGTTAAGGTTAGGGCTAATGTTAGGGTTGGGTCATGGTTAGAGTTAGTGTTAGGGTTAGCATTAGGGTTAGTGTTAGGGTTAGTGTTAGGGTTTGGGTTAGGGATATTCTTAGGATTAGGTTTACTGTTAGTGTTAGTGTTAGGGCTAGGGTTAAAGTTGGGATTTGTGTTAGGGTTAGGGTTATTGTTAATGTTAGGTTTAGTGTTAGTATTTGTGTTAGGGTTAGAGTTATGGATAGTATTAGGATTTGTTTTAGGGTTAGGGTTAGAGTTAATGCTAGGGTTACAGTTAGGGTTATGGTTAGGGTTAGGGTTGGTTTAGTGTTAGGGTTAGTGTTTGTATTAGGGTTAAGGTTAGGGTATGTGTTAGGTGTAGGTTTAGGTTTAGTGTTAGGTTAAGGTTACTGGAAGGATTAATGTTAGGGTTAGGGTTAATATTCATGTTAGGATTTGCATTAGGGTTAGAGTTAGAGTTAGGTTTAGGTTTGGGATAGGGTTAGTGTTAGGGTTAGGGTTAGGGTTAGCAATAGGGTTATGTTTAGAGATAGGTTTAGGGTTAGTGATAGGGTTAAGGTTAGGGTTAGGGTTAGTGTTATGGTTAGCATTAGGGTTAGGGATATGGTTAGTGTTAGGGATAACATTAGAGTTAGCTTTAGGGTTATTATTTGGGTGAGTGTTAGGGTTAGGTTTAAGGTTAGTTTAGTGTTAGGGTTTGGGTTAGGGTTTGTGCTGGTGTTAGGGTTTGGGTTAGTTTTAGGTTTATCATTAGGTTTAGGGTTAGTGTTAGGGTTTGCGTTAGGGTTATTGTTAGTGTTAGTGTTAGGGTTAGGGTTAGTGTTAGGGTTTGTGTTAGGGTTAGATTTACGATTAGTGTTAATATTAGGTTACAGTTAGTGTTAGTGTTAGGTTTAGGGTTAAGGTTCATCTTAGTTTTAGGGTTAGGGTTAAAATTAAAATTAGGGTTAGAGTTAAGTTTAGGGTTAGTGTTACTGTTAGGGTTAGGGATAGTGTTAGCTTTAAGAATAGGTTTAGGGTTTATATTATGGTTAGGGTTAGGTTTAGATTAGCGTTACAGTTAGGGTTAGGGTTAGGATGAGTGTTAGGATAAGGGTTAGTGTTAGGGTAAGGGATAGGGTTAGTGTTAGGTTTAGCATTATGGTTTGTGTTAGGTTTAGGGTTAGGGTTTGGGTTAGGGGTAATGTTAGGGCTAGGGTTATGGTTAGGATTAGTGTTAGAGTTAGGGTTAATGTTAGTGTTTAATTTTGCATTAGAGTTAGTGTTAGGGTTAGGGTTAGGTTGAGGGTTAGGATTAGTGTTAGTGTTAGGTTAGGGATAAGTTTAGAGTTAGTGTTAGGGTTAGGGTTAGGGTTCGGTTTAGCATGAGTGTTAAGGTTAGGGTTAGGGTTAGATTTAGTGTTAGTGTTTGGGTCAGGGTTACGTTTAGGGTTAAGTATAGTGTTAGGGTTAGGGATAGGATTAGAGGTAGTGTTAGGGTTAGGGTTAGTGTTATGGTTAGGGTTAGGGTTATGTTTAGGATTAGTGTTAGATTTAGGGTTAGGGTTAGAGTTAGTTTTAGGCTAAGAATTAGGATTAGTGTTAGGGTTCGGATTATTTTAGACTTAGGGTTAAGTTTAGGGTTACTTTTAGAGTTAGGGTTAGTATTAGGTTGAGTGTTAGGGTTTGAGTTCTGGTTTGTGTTACATTTAGGGTTATGGTTATGGTTAGAATTAGTGATAGGATTAGGGTTGTGGTTAGGTTTAGTGTTAGATTTAGGTGAGGGTTAGTGTTAGGGTAACTGTTAGAGTTAGGTTTTCGGTGAGGGTTATTTTTAGGGTTAGTGTTAGGGTTAGACTTAGGGTTAGGGTTAGAATTTGTGTTAGGTTTTGGTTTAGGGTTGGGATTAGAGTTAGTATTAGGGTTGGGGTTAGGGTTAGGGTTAGGTTTGGAGTTAGGGTTAGGGTTAGTGTTAGGGTAAGGGTTAGGGTTAGGGTTATGTGTATAGTTAGTGTTAATGTTAGGGATAGGGTTAGTGTTAGTGTTAAGGTTATGGTTATGTTTAGTGTTACGGTTAGGTTTAGGGTAGGGTTAGGTTTTGTGTTAGAGTTAGGGTTAGGGTTATGTTAGGGTTAGGTTTACGGTTAAAATTATTGTTAAGGATAGGATTATGTTTAGTGTTAGTATTAGGGTTAAGGTTAGGGTTAGGGTGACTGTTAGAGTTAGGGAGAGTGTTAGCTTAGTGTTTGTGTTAGTGTTTGAGTTAGTGTTAATGTAAGTGTTAGGTTAAGGTTAGGTCTAAGTTTAGTGTTATGGTTAGGGTTAGTGTTTGTGTTAGGGTTTGTGTTAGAGTTAGGGTTAAAGTTAGGTTTGGAATTACGGTTAAGACTACCATTAGGGTTACGATTAGGGTTTCCTGAAATCTCAGCAAATATTTTTTCACCCAATCGTGATGCTACTTGGCGGTAATGATCAGTACACCAATCCCACATGACCACCTAAAGTTCTTTGTTCCAGATTGAAGCATTCGTTTGCAGTAACAGATTGAATTTTTAGGTTTCACTCTGTTTACTCCTATAGTGATAGATGAATTTGGAACTCTAAAACGAAAACGATTTGTGCTAGCTTCTTGAATCTTGAAACATTAAAGTAGTTCTCAGTGCTGTCTCTATGGTTTTTTTGATCTTGAAGTAGCACTAAGCAGAGACTGGGGAAAACACTCCCATTTGAATGTCTTTGCAAAGCTTCCAGAGCCTGAAATCTCAGCAAATATTTTTTCACCCAATCGTGGTGATACATGGAGGTGATGATCAGTACACCAATCCCACTTGGCCGACCAAATATCGTCCTTCTAGGTTGAAGAGTTCGATTGCAGTAACAGATTCAATTTTCAGGTTTCAATGCTTTTTCTCGTTTAGGAAGAGAAGCATTTAGAACTCTATATCAAACAGAGTTTGCGGTAGCTGCTTGATACTTGACAAGGTGAATTAGTTCTCAGTGCGATCTCTATGGTTTGTTTCTTCTTGAAGTAGCCCTAAGCATAGACGTGTAAAAAACACTTAAATTTGAAAGACTTTGCAAAGCTTCCACAGACTCCGAGTTTCCTGAAATCTCTGGAAATGTTTTTTCACACAATCTTGATGACATTTGGGGATAATGATCAGTACCCCAATCCCACATGGCCACCCCCAATTTCGTTCTTCTACATTAAAGCATTCGTTTGCAGTAACAGTTTGAATTTTTAGTTTTCACTCTGTTCTCTCATATATTGACAGAGGTAGTTGGAAGTCTAAATCAAACAGGGTTTTTGCTACCTGCTTGACACTTGAGAAAATAAAGTAGTTCTCAGTGCTATCAGTACAGTTTGTTTCCTCTTGAATTAGCCCTAAGCAGACAGTTCGGAAAACCCCTTTCATTTGAAAGTCTTTGCAAAGCGTACAAAAAACTATGAGTTTCCTGAAATCTCAGAAAACATTTTTGACCCAATCTTTATGATACTTGGAGGTAATGATCAGTACACCAATCCCAGTTGACCCTCCAAATTTCGTTCTTCTTGATTGAAGCAATCGTTTGCAGTAACAGTTAGAATTTTTAGGCTTCACTGTCTTTGCTCCTACATTGATAGAGGTCGTTGGAACTCTAAATCAAACACGGTTTGTGCTAGCTGCTTGAAACTGACACAATAAAAGAAGTTCCCAGGGCTATCTATATGGTTTGCTTAATCTTGAAGTAGCCCTAAGCAGAGACAGGGGGAAAACCCTTTCATTTGAAAGCCTTTGCAAAGCTTACAAAAAACTACGAGTTTCCTAAAATCTCACAAACCATTTTTTCACCCAATCTTGCTGATACTTGGTGGTAAGGATCAGTACACAAATCCCACTTCACCTCCCAAATTTCATTCTTCTAGGTTGAATCGTTCGTTTGCAGTAGCAGTTGAATATTTAGGTTTAACTCTGTTTTCTGCTATATTGATAGATGTAGTTGGAACCCTAAATCAAACACGGTTTGTGCTAGCTGTTTGAAACTTCACACAATAAAGGAGTTCTCAGTGCTATCTCTATGCATTGTTTCCTCTTGAAGTAGCCTAGGTAGAAAGTGGGAAAAATCACTACATTTGAAAGCCTTTGACAAGTTTCCCCAAATTACGAGTTTCCTGAAATATGAGAAAAAATTTTTCCACCCAACCTTGATGAAACTTGGCGGTAATGATCATTACACAAATGCCACTTGGACCCCCAAATTTCGTTCTTCTAGGTTGAAGCATTCGTTTGCAGTTACATTTTGAATTTTTAGGTTTCACTCTGTTTTCTCATATATTGATAGATGTAGTTGGAACCCTCAATAAAACATGGTTTTTGCTAGCTGTTTGAAAAGTGACACAATAAAGTAGTTCTCAGTGCTGTCTCTATGCTTTGTTTCCTCTTGAAGTAGCCTTAGTAGAGACTGAGGAAAAACCCTTGCATTGGAAAGCCTTTGACAAGCTTAAAAAAATTATGAGTCTCCTGAAATTTGAGAAAACATTTTTTCTTCCAAACTTGCTGATACTTGGTGGTAATGATCAATACACAAATCCCACTTGGCCTGCTAAATTTCATCCTTCTAGGTTGAAGGGTTCTTATGCAGTAACAGTTGAATATTTAGGTTTCACTGTGTTTTCTGCTATATTGATAGATGTAGTTGGAACCCTAAATCAAACACGGTTTGTGCTAGCTGTTATAAACTTCACACAATCAAGGAGTTCTCAGTGCTATCTCTTTGCATTGTTTTCTCTTGAAGTAGCCTAGGTAGAGACTGGGGAAAATCAGTTCCATTTGAAAGCCTTTGACAAGATACCTCAAAACTACGAGTTTCCTGAAATCTCAGAAAACACTTTCACCCAATCTTGCTGATACTTGGCGGTAAGGATCAGTACACAAATCCCACTTCGCCCCCCAAATTTCGTTCTTCTACATTGAAGCGTACGTTTGCAGTTACATTTTGAATTTTTAGGTTTCACTCTGTTTTCTGCTATATTGATAGAAGTAGTTGGAACCCTAAATCAAACACGGTGTTTGCTAGGTGTTTGAAAAGTGACACAATAAAGTGGTTCTCAGTGCTGTCTCTATGGTTTGTTTCCTCTTGAAATAGACTTAGTAGAGACTGAGGAAAAACCCTTGCATTGGAAAGCCTTTGACAAGCCTCCAAAAAATTATGAGTTTCCTGAAATTTGAGAACACATTTTTTTTCCAATCTTGCTGATACTTGGTGGTAATGATCATTACACAAATCCCACTTGGCCCCCCAAATTTCGTTCTTCTAGGTTGAAGCGTTCTTTTGCAGTAACTGTTGAATATATAGGTTTCAATCTGTTTTCTGCTATATTCATAGATGTAGTTGGAACCCTAAATCAAACACGGTGTATGCTAGGTGTTTGAAAAGTGACACAATAAAGTGATTCTCAGTGCTGTCTCTACGGTTGCTTTCCTCTTGAAGTAGCCTAAGTACAGACTGGGGAACAACACTTGAATTTGAAAGCCTTTGACAAGTTTCCCCCAAACTACGAGTTTCCTGAAATATCAGAAAACTTCTTTTCATCCCATCTAGTGATATTTGGCGGTAATTATCAGTACACAAATCCCACTTGGACCCCCAAATTCGTTCTTCTAGGTTGAAGCGTTCGTCTGCAGTAACATTTGAATATTTACGTTTCACTCTGTTTTTTCCAATATTGATAGATGTATTTGGAACCGTAAATCAAACACGGTGCTTGCTAGGTGTTTGAAAAGTGGTACAATGAAGTGGTTCTCAGTGCTGTCTCTATGCATTGTTTCCTCTTGAAGTAGCCTAGGTAGAGGGTGTGGAAAATCACTTTCATTTGAAAGCGTTTGACAAGTTTCCCCAAAATTACGAGTTTCCTGAATATGAGCAAACGTTTTTTCATCCAATCTTGCTGATACTTGGTGGTAATGATCAGTACACAAATCACACTTGCACCCCCAAATTCGTTCTTCTAGGTTGAAGCGTTCGTTTGCAGTAACACTTGAATATTTACGTTTCACTCTGTTTTCTCCAATATTGATACATGTATTTGGAACTCTAAATCAAACACGGTGTTTGCTAGGTGGCTGAAAAGTGACACAATAAAGTGGTTCTCAGTGCTGTCTCTACAGTTTCTTTACTCTGGAAGTAGCCTAAGTACAGACTGGGGATAAACACTTGAATTTGAAAGCCTTTGACAAGTTTCCCCAAAACTACGAGTTTCCTGAAATATCAGAAAACTTCTTTTCATCCAATCTTGCTGATATTTGGCGGTAATTATCAGTACACAAATCCCACATGTACCCCAATTTCGTTCTTCTAGGTTGAAGCGTTCGTTTGCAGTAACGTTTGAATATTTATGTTTCACTCTGTTTTCTCCAATATTGATAGATGTATTTGGAACCCTAAATCAAACACGGAGTTTGCTAGGTGTTTGAAAAGTGACACAATAAAGTGGTTCTCAGTGCTGTCTCTATGGTTTCTTTACTCTTGACGTAGCCTAAGTAGAGACTGGGGAAAAACACTTGAATTTGAAAGCCTTTGACAAGCTTCCAAAATCTACGAGGTTCCTTAAATCTCAGAAAACGTTTCTTCACCCAATCTTGCTGATACTTGGAGGTAATGATCAGTACACAAATTCCACTTCGCCTCCCAAATTTCATTCTTCTAGGTTGAAGCGTTCGTTTGCAGTAACAGTTGAATATTGGGGTTTCACTCTGTTTTCTGCTATATTGATAGATGTCGTTGGAACCCTAAATCAAACACGGTGTTTGCTAGGTGTTTGAAAAGTGGTACAATGAAGTGGTTCTCAGTGCTGTCTCTATGGTCTTTCCTCTTGAAGTAGCCTAAGTACAGACTGGGGAAAAACACTTGAATTTGAAAGCCTTTGACAAGTTTCCCCCAAACTACGAGTTTCTTGAAATATCAGAAAACTTCTTTTCATCCAATCTTGCTGATATTTGGCGGTAATTATCAGTACACAAATCCCACTTGGACCATCAAATTTCGTTCTTCAAGGTTGAATCGTTCCTTTGCAGTAACAGTGGATCATTTAGGTTTTACTCTGTTTTCTGCTTTATTGATAGATGTAGTTGGAACCCTAAATCAAACACGGATTTTGATAGCTATTTGAAACTTCAAACAAGAAAGGAGTTCTCAGTGCTATCTCTATGCTTTGTTTCCTCTTGAAGTAGCCTAGGTAGACAGTGTGGAAAATCACTTGCATTTGAAAGCGTTTGAAAAGTTTCCCCAAAAATTACGAGTTTCCTGAATATGAGCAAACATGTTTTCATCCAATCTTGCTGATACTTGCTGGTAATGATCAGTACACAAATCACAGTTGCACCCCCAAATTCGTTCTTCAAGGTTGAAGCGTTCGTTTGCAGTAACAGTTGAATATTTACGTTTCACTCTGTTTTCTCCAATATTGATAGATGTATTTGGAACTCTAAATCAAACACGGTGTTTGCTAGGTGTTTGAAAAGTGGTACAATGAAGTGGTTCTCAGTGCTGTCTCTATGGTTTCTTTCCTCTGGAAGTAGCCTAGGTAGAGGATGTGGAAAATCACTTGCATTGGAAAGCGTTTGACAAGTCTCCCCAAAATTACGAGTTTCCTGAATATGAGCAAACATGTTTTCATCCAATCTGGCTGATACTTGCTGGTAATGATCAGTACACAAATCACACTTGCACCCCCAAATTCGTTCTTCAAGGTTGAAGCGTTCGTTTGCAGTAACAGTTGAATATTTACGTTTCACTCTGTTTTCTACAATATTGATACATGTATTTGGAACCCTAAATCAAACACGGTGTTTGCTAGGTGTTTGAAAAGTGGTACAATGAAGTGGTTCTCAGTGCTGTCACTATGGTTTCTTTCCTCTTGAAGTAGCCTAAGTAGAGACTGGGGAAAAACACTTGAATTTGAAAGCCTTTGACAAGTTTCCCCCAAACTACGAGTTTCCTGAAATATCAGAAAACTTCTTTTCATCCAAACTTGCTGATATTTGGCGGTAACTATCAGTACACAAATCCCACTTGGACCCCCAAATTTCGTTCTTCAAGGTTGAATCGTCCCTTTGCAGTAACAGTGGATCATTTAGGTTTTACTCTGTTTTCTGCTTTATTGATAGATGTAGTTGGAACCCTAAATCAAACACGGATTTTGATAGCTATTTGAAACTTCAAACAAGAAAGGAGTTCTCAGTGCTATCTCTATGCTTTGTTTCCTCTTGAAGTAGCCTAGGTAGAGAGTGTAGAAAATCACTTGCATTTGAAAGCGTTTGAAAAGTTTCCCCAAAATTACGAGTTTCCTGAATATGAGCAAACATTTTTTCATCCAATCTTGTGATATTTGGTGGTAATGATCAGTACACAAATCCCACTTGGACCCCCAAATTCGTTCTTCTAGGTTGAAGCATTCGTTTGCAGTAACATTTGAATATTTACGTTTCACTCTGTTTTCTCCAATATTGATAGATGTATTTGGAACCGTAAATCAAACACGGTGTTTGCTAGGTGTTTGAAGAGTGGTACAATGAAGTGGTTCTCAGTGCTGTCTCTATGCTTTGTTTCCTCTTGAAGTAGCCTAGGTAGAGGGTGTGGAAAATCACTTGCATTTGAATGGGTTTGACAAGTTTCCTCAAAATTACCAGTTTCCTGAATATGAGCAAACATGTTTTCATCCAATCTTGCTAATACTTGGTGGTAATGATCAGTACACAAATCACACTTGCACCCCAAATTCGTTCTTCTAGGTTGAAGCGTTCGTTTGCAGTAACAGTTGAATATTTACGTTTCACTCTGTTTTCTCCAATATTGATAGATGTATTTGGAACCCTAAATCAAACACGGTGTTGGCTAGGTGTTTGAAAAGTGGTACAATGAAGTGGTTCTCAGTGCTGTCTCTATGGTTTCTTTCTTCTTGAAGTAGCCTAAGTAGAGACTGGGGAAAAACACTTGAATTTGAACGCCTTGGACAAGTTTCCCCCAAACTACGAGTTTCCTGAAATATCAGAAAACTTCATTTCATCCAATCTTGCTGATATTTGGCGGTAATTATCAGTACACAAATCCCACTTGGACCCCCAAATTTCGTTCTTCAAGGTTGAATCGTTCCTTTGCAGTAACAGTGGATCATTTAGGTTTTACTGTGTTTTCTGCTTTATTGATAGATGTAGTTGGAACCCTAAATCAAAGACGGATTTTGATAGCTACTTGAATCTTCAAACAAGAAAGGAGTTCTCAGTGCTATCTCTATGCTTTGTTTCCTCATGAAGTAGCCTAGGTAGAGAGTGTGGAAAATCACTTGCATTTGAAAGCGTTTGAAAAGTTTCACCAAAATTACGAGTTTCCTGAATATGAGCAAACATTTTTTCATCCAATCTTGTGATATTTGGTGGTAATTATCAGTACAAAAATCCCACTTGGACCACCAAATTCGTTCTTCTAGGTTGAAGCGTTTGTTTGCAGTAACAGCTGAATATTTACGTTTCACTCTGTTTTCTCCAATATTGGTAGATGTATTTGGAACAGTAAATCAAACATGGTGTTTGCTAGGTGTTTGAAAAGTGGTACAATGAAGTGGTTCTCAGTGCTGTCTCTATGCTTTGTTTCCTCTTGAAGTAGCCTAGGTAGAGGGTGTGGAAAATCACTTGCATTTGAATGGGTTTGACAAGTTTCCTCAAAATTACGAGTTTCCTGAATATGAGCAAACATGTTTTCATCCAATCTTGCTGATACTTGGTGGTAATGATCAGTACACCAATCACACTTGCACCCACAAATTCGTTCTTCTAGGTTGAAGCGTTCGTTTGCAGTACCAGTTGAATATTTACGTTTCACTCTGTTGTCTCCAATATTGATAGATGTATTTGGAACCGTAAATCAAACACGGTGTTTGCTAGGTGTTTGAAAAGTGGTACAATGAAGTGGTTCTCAGTGCTGTCTCTATGGTTTCTTTCCTCTTGAGGTAGCCTAAGTAGAGACTGGGGAAAAACACTTGAATTTGAAAGCCTTTGACAAGCTTCCAAAATCCACGAGGTTCCTGAAATCTCGGAGAACATTTCTTCACCCAATCTTGCTGATACGTGGAAGTAATGATCAGTACACCAATTCCACTTCGCCTCCCAAATTTCATTCTTCTAGGTTGAAGCGTTCGTTTGCAGTAACAGTTGAATACTGGGGTTTAAGTCTGTTTTCTTCTATATTGATAGATGTAGTTGGAACATCACACGCTTGAAACTTCACACAATAAAGGAATCCTCAGTGCTGTCTCTATGCTTTGTTTCCTCTTGAAGTAGCCTAGGTAGAGACTGGGGAAAATCACTTGCATTTGAAAGCCTTTGACAAGTTTCCCCAAAATTACGAGTTTCTTGAATATGAGCAAACATTTTATCATCCAATCTTGCTGATACTTGTTGGTAATGATCAGTACACAAATTACACTTGCACCCCCAAATTCGTTCTTCTAGGTTGAAGCGTTCGTTTGCAGTAACAGTTGAATATTTACGTTTCACTCTGTTGTCTCCAACATTGATAGATGTATTTGGAACCGTAAATCAAACACGGTGTTTGCTAGGTGTTTGAAAAGTGGTACAATGAAGTGGTTCTCAGTGCTGTCTCTATGGTTTCTTTCCTCTTGAAGTAGCCTAAGTAGAGCCTGGGGAAAAACACTTGAATTTGAAAGCCTTTGACAAGTTTCCCCAAAACTACGAGTTTCCTGAAATATCAGAAAACTTCATTTCATCCAATCTTGCTGATATTTGGCGGTAATTATCAGTACACAAATCCCACTTGGACCCCCAAATTTCGTTCTTCAAGGTTGAATCGTTCCTTTGCAGTAACAGTGGATCATTTAGGTTTTACTCTGTTTTCTGCTTTATTGATAGATGTAGTTGGAACCCTAAATCAAACACGGTGTTTGCTACGTGTTTGAAAAGTGGTACAATGAAGTGGTTCTCCGTGCTGTCTCTATGGTTTCTTTCCTCATGAATTAGCCTAAGTAGAGACTGGGGAAAAACACTTGAATTTGAAAGCCTTTGACAAGTTTCCCCAAAACTACAAGTTTCCTGAAATATCAGAAAACTTCTTTTCATCCCACCTTGTGATATTTGGCGGTAATTATCAGTACACAAATCCCACTTGGACCCCCAAATTCGTTCTTCTAGGTTGAAGCGTTCGTTTGCAGTAACAGTTGAATATTTACGTTTCACTCTGTTTTCTCCAATATTGATAGATGTATTTGGAACCGTAAATCAAACACGGTGTTTGCTAGGTGTTTGAAAAGTAGTACAATGAAGTGGTTCTCAGTGCTGTCTCTATGGTTTCTTTCCTCTTGAGGTAGCCTAAGTAGAGACTGGGGAAAAACACTTGAATTTGAAAGCCTTTGACAAGTTTCCAAAATCCACGAGGTTCCTGAAATCTCGGAGAACATTTCTTCACCCAATCTTGCTGATACGTGGAAGTAATGATCAGTACACCCATTCCACTTCGCCTCCCAAATTTCATTCTTCTAGGTTGAAGCGTTCGTTTGCAGTAATAGTTGAATACGGGGGTTTAAGTCTGTTTTCTTCTATATTGATAGATGTAGTTGGAACATCACACACGCTTGAAACTTCACACAATAAAGGAATCCTCAGTGCTCTCTCTATGCTTTCTTTCCTCTTGAAGTAGTCTAGGTAGAGACTGGGGAAAATCACTTGCATTTGAAAGCCTTTGACAAGTTTCCCCAAAATTACGAGTTTCTTGAATATGAGCAAATATTTTATCATCCAAGCTTGCTGATACTTGTTGGTAATGATCAGTACACAAATTACACTTGCACCCACAAATTCGTTCTTCTAGGTTGAAGCGTTCGTTTGCAGTAACAGTTGAATATTTACGTTTCACTCTGTTTTCTCCAATATTAATAGATGTATTTGGAACCCTAAATCAAACACGGTGTTTGCTAGGTGTTTGAAAAGTGACACAATAAAGTGGTTCTCAGTGCGGTCTCTATGGTTTCTTTCCTCTTGAAGTAGCCTAAGTAGAGACTGGGGAAAAACACTTGAATTTGAAAGCCGTTGACAAGTTTCCCCAAAATTACGAGTTTCCTGATATATCACAAAACTTCTTTTCATCCAATCCTGTGATATTTGGCGGTAATTATCAGTACACAAACCCCACATGGACCCCCAAATTCGTTCTTCTAGGTTGAAGCGTTCGTTTCCAGTAACGTTTGAATATTTATGTTTCACTCTGTTTTCTCCAATATTGATAGATGTATTTGGAACCCTAAATCAAACACGGTGTTTGCTAGGTGTTTGAAAAGTGGTACAATGAAGTGGTTCTCCGTGCTGTCTCTATGGTTTCTTTCCTCATGAAGTAGCCTAAGTAGAGACTGGGGAAAAACACTTGAATTTGAAAGCCTTTGACAAGTTTTCCCAAAACTACGAGTTTCCTGAAATATCAGAAAACTTCTTTTCATCCAATCCTGTGATATTTGGTGGTAATTATCAGTACACAAACCCCACATGGACCCCCAAATTCGTTCTTCTAGGTTGAAGCCTTCGTTTGCAGTAACGGTTGAATATTTATGTTTCACTCTGTTTTCTCCAATATTGATAGATGTATTTGGAACCCTAAATCAAACACGGTGTTTGCTAGGTGTTTGAAAAGTGGTACAATGAAGTGGTTCTCAGTGCTGTCTCTATGCTTTGTTTCCTCTTGAGGTAGCCTAAGTAGAGGGTGTGGAAAATCACTTGCATTTGAATGGGTTTGACAAGTTTCCTCAAAATCCACGAGGTTCCTGAAATCTCGGAGAACATTTCTTCACCCAATCTTGCTGATACGTGGAAGTAATGATCAGTACACCAATTCCACTTCGCCTCCCAAATTTCATTCTTCTAGGTTGAAGCGTTCGTTTGCAGTAACAGTTGAATACTGGGGTTTAAGTCTGTTTTCTTCTATATTGATAGATGTAGTTGGAACATCACACGCTTGAAACTTCACACAATAAAGGAATCCTCAGTGCTGTCTCTATGCTTTGTTTCCTCTTGAAGTAGCCTAGGTAGAGACTGGGGAAAATCACTTGCATTTGAAAGCCTTTGACAAGTTTCCCCAAAATTACGAGTTTCTTGAATATGAGCAAACATTTTATCATCCAATCTTGCTGATACTTGTTGGTAATGATCAGTACACAAATTACACTTGCACCCCCAAATTCGTTCTTCTAGGTTGAAGCGTTCGTTTGCAGTAACAGTTGAATATTTACGTTTCACTCTGTTTTCTCCAATATTGATAGATGTATTTGGAACCGTAAATCAAACACGGTGTTTGCTAGGTGTTTGAAAAGTGGTACAATGAAGTGGTTCTCAGTGCTGTCTCTATGGTTTCTTTCCTCTTGAAGTAGCCTAAGTAGAGACTGGGGAAAAACACTTGAATTTGAAAGCCTTTGACAAGTTTCCCCAAAATTACGAGTTTCCTGAATATGAGCAAACATTTTTCATCCAATCTTGCTGATACTTGGCGTAATGATCAGTACACAAATCCACTTCGCCCCCAAATTCGTTCTTCTAGGTTGAAGCGTTCGTTTGCAGTAACAGTTGAATATTTACGTTTCACTCTGTTTTCTCCAATATTGATAGATGTATTTGGAACCCTAAATCAAACACGGTGTTTGCTAGGTGTTTGAAAAGTGGTACAATGAAGTGGTTCTCAGTGCTGTCTCTATGGTTTCTTTCCTCTTGAAGTAGCCTAAGTAGAGACTGGGGAAAAACACTTGAATTTGAAAGCCTTTGACAAGTTTCCCCAAAACTACGAGTTTCCTGAAATATCAGAAAACTTCATTTCATCCAATCTTGCTGATATTTGGCGGTAATTATCAGTACACAAATCCCACTTGGACCCCCAAATTTCGTTCTTCAAGGTTGAATCGTTCCTTTGCAGTAACAGTGGATCATTTAGGTTTTACTCTGTTTTCTGCTTTATTGATAGATGTAGTTGGAACCCTAAATCAAACACGGTGTTTGCTACGTGTTTGAAAAGTGGTACAATGAAGTGGTTCTCCGTGCTGTCTCTATGGTTTCTTTCCTCATGAATTAGCCTAAGTAGAGACTGGGGAAAAACACTTGAATTTGAAAGCCTTTGACAAGTTTCCCCAAAACTACAAGTTTCCTGAAATATCAGAAAACTTCTTTTCATCCCACCTTGTGATATTTGGCGGTAATTATCAGTACACAAATCCCACTTGGACCCCCAAATTCGTTCTTCTAGGTTGAAGCGTTCGTTTGCAGTAACAGTTGAATATTTACGTTTCACTCTGTTTTCTCCAATATTGATAGATGTATTTGGAACCGTAAATCAAACACGGTGTTTGCTAGGTGTTTGAAAAGTAGTACAATGAAGTGGTTCTCAGTGCTGTCTCTATGGTTTCTTTCCTCTTGAGGTAGCCTAAGTAGAGACTGGGGAAAAACACTTGAATTTGAAAGCCTTTGACAAGTTTCCAAAATCCACGAGGTTCCTGAAATCTCGGAGAACATTTCTTCACCCAATCTTGCTGATACGTGGAAGTAATGATCAGTACACCCATTCCACTTCGCCTCCCAAATTTCATTCTTCTAGGTTGAAGCGTTCGTTTGCAGTAATAGTTGAATACGGGGGTTTAAGTCTGTTTTCTTCTATATTGATAGATGTAGTTGGAACATCACACACGCTTGAAACTTCACACAATAAAGGAATCCTCAGTGCTCTCTCTATGCTTTCTTTCCTCTTGAAGTAGTCTAGGTAGAGACTGGGGAAAATCACTTGCATTTGAAAGCCTTTGACAAGTTTCCCCAAAATTACGAGTTTCTTGAATATGAGCAAATATTTTATCATCCAAGCTTGCTGATACTTGTTGGTAATGATCAGTACACAAATTACACTTGCACCCACAAATTCGTTCTTCTAGGTTGAAGCGTTCGTTTGCAGTAACAGTTGAATATTTACGTTTCACTCTGTTTTCTCCAATATTAATAGATGTATTTGGAACCCTAAATCAAACACGGTGTTTGCTAGGTGTTTGAAAAGTGGTACAATAAAGTGGTTCTCAGTGCGGTCTCTATGGTTTCTTTCCTCTTGAAGTAGCCTAAGTAGAGACTGGGGAAAAACACTTGAATTTGAAAGCCGTTGACAAGTTTCCCCAAAATTACGAGTTTCCTGATATATCACAAAACTTCTTTTCATCCAATCCTGTGATATTTGGCGGTAATTATCAGTACACAAACCCCACATGGACCCCCAAATTCGTTCTTCTAGGTTGAAGCGTTCGTTTCCAGTAACGTTTGAATATTTATGTTTCACTCTGTTTTCTCCAATATTGATAGATGTAT
Source organism: Marmota monax (assembly GCF_021218885.2). Taxonomy (NCBI): domain Eukaryota; kingdom Metazoa; phylum Chordata; class Mammalia; order Rodentia; family Sciuridae; genus Marmota; species Marmota monax. The sequence continues at coordinate 55,379 of NW_026693182.1, forward strand.
TTGGAACCCTAAATCAAACACGGTGTTTGCTAGGTGTTTGAAAAGTGGTACAATGAAGTGGTTCTCCGTGCTGTCTCTATGGTTTCTTTCCTCTTGAAGTAGCCTAAGTAGAGACTGGGGAAAAACACTTGAATTTGAAAGCCTTTGACAAGTTTTCCCAAAACTACGAGTTTCCTGAAATATCAGAAAACTTCTTTTCATCCAATCCTGTGATATTTGGTGGTAATTATCAGTACACAAACCCCACATGGACCCCCAAATTCGTTCTTCTAGGTTGAAGCCTTCGTTTGCAGTAACGGTTGAATATTTATGTTTCACTCTGTTTTCTCCAATATTGATAGATGTATTTGGAACCCTAAATCAAACACGGTGTTTGCTAGGTGTTTGAAAAGTGGTACAATGAAGTGGTTCTCAGTGCTGTCTCTATGCTTTGTTTCCTCTTGAGGTAGCCTAAGTAGAGGGTGTGGAAAATCACTTGCATTTGAATGGGTTTGACAAGTTTCCTCAAAATTACGAGTTTCCTGAATATGAGCAAACATGTTTTCATCCAATCTTGCTGATACTTGGTGGTAATGATCAGTACACCAATCACACTTGCACCCACAAATTCGTTCTTCTAGGTTGAAGCGTTCGTTTGCAGTACCAGTTGAATATTTACGTTTCACTCTGTTGTCTCCAATATTGATAGATGTATTTGGAACCGTAAATCAAACACGGTGTTTGCTAGGTGTTTGAAAAGTGGTACAATGAAGTGGTTCTCAGTGCTGTCTCTATGGTTTCTTTCCTCTTGAGGTAGCCTAAGTAGAGACTGGGGAAAAACACTTGAATTTGAAAGCCTTTGACAAGCTTCCAAAATCCACGAGGTTCCTGAAATCTCGGAGAACATTTCTTCACCCAATCTTGCTGATACGTGGAAGTAATGATCAGTACACCAATTCCACTTCGCCTCCCAAATTTCATTCTTCTAGGTTGAAGCGTTCGTTTGCAGTAACAGTTGAATACTGGGGTTTAAGTCTGTTTTCTTCTATATTGATAGATGTAGTTGGAACATCACACACGCTTGAAACTTCACACAATAAAGGAATCCTCAGTGCTGTCTCTATGCTTTGTTTCCTCTTGAAGTAGCCTAGGTAGAGACTGGGGAAAATCACTTGCATTTGAAAGCCTTTGACAAGTTTCCCCAAAATTACGAGTTTCTTGAATATGAGCAAACATTTTATCATCCAATCTTGCTGATACTTGTTGGTAATGATCAGTACACAAATTACACTTGCACCCCCAAATTCGTTCTTCTAGGTTGAAGCGTTCGTTTGCAGTAACAGTTGAATATTTACGTTTCACTCTGTTGTCTCCAATATTGATAGATGTATTTGGAACCGTAAATCAAACACGGTGTTTGCTAGGTGTTTGAAAAGTGGTACAATGAAGTGGTTCTCAGTGCTGTCTCTATGGTTTGTTTCCTCTCGAAGTAGCCTTGGTAGAGGGTGTGGAAAATCACTTGCATTGGAAAGCGTTTGACGAGTCTCCCCAAAACTACGAGTTTCCTGAAATATCAGAAAACTTCATTTCATCCAATCTTGCTGATATTTGGCGGTAATTATCAGTACACAAATCCCACTTGGACCCCCAAATTTCGTTCTTCAAGGTTGAATCGTTCCTTTGCAGTAACAGTGGATCATTTAGGTTTTACTCTGTTTTCTGCTTTATTGATAGATGTAGTTGGAACCCTAAATCAAACACGGTGTTTGCTACGTGTTTGAAAAGTGGTACAATGAAGTGGTTCTCCGTGCTGTCTCTATGGTTTCTTTCCTCTTGAAGTAGCCTAAGTAGAGCCTGGGGAAAAACACTTGAATTTGAAAGCCTTTGACAAGTTTCCCCAAAACTACGAGTTTCCTGAAATATCAGAAAACTTCATTTCATCCAATCTTGTGATATTTGGCGGTAATTATCAGTACACAAATCCCACTTGGACCCCCAAATTCGTTCTTCAAGGTTGAATCGTTCCTTTGCAGTAACAGTGGATCATTTAGGTTTTACTCTGTTTTCTGCTTATTGATAGATGTAGTTGGAACCTAAATCAAACACGGTGTTTGCTACGTGTTTGAAAAGTGGTACAATGAAGTGGTTCTCCGTGCTGTCTCTATGGTTTCTTTCCTCATGAATTAGCCTAAGTAGAGACTGGGGAAAAACACTTGATTTGAAAGCCTTTGACAAGTTTCCCCAAAATACAAGTTTCCTGAAATATCAGAAAACTTCTTTTCATCCACTTGTGATATTTGGCGGTAATTATCAAATCCCACTTGGACCCCCAAATTCGTTCTTCTAGGTTGAAGCGTTCGTTTGCAGTAACAGTTGAATATTTACCTTTCACTCTGTTTTCTCCAATATTGATAGATGTATTTGGAACCGTAAATCAAACACGGTGTTTGCTAGGTGTTTGAAAAGTAGTACAATGAAGTGGTTCTCAGTGCTGTCTCTATGGTTTCTTTCCTCTTGAAGTAGCCTAAGTAGAGACTGGGGAAAAACACTTGAATTTGAAAGCCTTTGACAAGTTTCCAAAATCCACGAGGTTCCTGAAATCTCGGAGAACATTTCTTCACCCAATCTTGCTGATACGTGGAAGTAATGATCAGTACACCCATTCCACTTCGCCTCCCAAATTTCATTCTTCTAGGTTGAAGCGTTCGTTTGCAGTAATAGTTGAATACGGGGGTTTAAGTCTGTTTTCTTCTATATTGATAGATGTAGTTGGAACATCACACACGCTTGAAACTTCACACAATAAAGGAATCCTCAGTGCTCTCTCTATGCTTTCTTTCCTCTTGAAGTAGTCTAGGTAGAGACTGGGGAAAATCACTTGCATTTGAAAGCCTTTGACAAGTTTCCCCAAAATTACGAGTTTCTTGAATATGAGCAAATATTTTATCATCCAAGCTTGCTGATACTTGTTAGTAATGATCAGTACACAAATCACACTTGCACCCACAAATTCGTTCTTCTAGGTTGAAGCGTTCGTTTGCAGTAACAGTTGAATATTTACGTTTCACTCTGTTTTCTCCAATATTAATAGATGTATTTGGAACCGTAAATCAAACACGGTGTTTGCTAGGTGTTTGAAAAGTAGTACAATGAAGTGGTTCTCAGTGCTGTCTCTATGGTTTGTTTCCTCTCGAAGTAGCCTTGGTAGAGGGTGTGGAAAATCACTTGCATTGGAAAGCGTTTGACGAGTCTCCCCAAAATTACGAGTTTCCTGAATATGAGCAAACATGTTTTCATCCAATCTGGTTGATACTTGCTCGTAATGATCAGTACACAAATCACACTTGCAGCCCCAAATTCGTTCTTCTAGGTTGAGGCGTTCGTTTGCAGTACCAGTTGAATATTTACGTTTCACTCTGTTGTCTCCAATATTGATAGATGTATTTGGAACCGTAAATCAAACACGGTGTTTGCTAGGTGTTTGAAAAGTGGTACAATGAAGTGGTTCTCAGTGCTGTCTCTATGGTTTCTTTCCTCTTGAAGTAGCCTAAGTAGAGCCTGGGGAAAAACACTTGAATTTGAAAGCCTTTGACAAGTTTCCCCAAAACTACGAGTTTCCTGAAATATCAGAAAACTTCATTTCATCCAATCTTGCTGATATTTGGCGGTAATTATCAGTACACAAATCCCACTTGGACCCCCAAATTTCGTTCTTCAAGGTTGAATCGTTCCTTTGCAGTAACAGTGGATCATTTAGGTTTTACTCTGTTTTCTGCTTTATTGATAGATGTAGTTGGAACCCTAAATCAAACACGGTGTTTGCTACGTGTTTGAAAAGTGGTACAATGAAGTGGTTCTCCGTGCTGTCTCTATGGTTTCTTTCCTCATGAATTAGCCTAAGTAGAGACTGGGGAAAAACACTTGAATTTGAAAGCCTTTGACAAGTTTCCCCAAAAATACAAGTTTCCTGAAATATCAGAAAACTTCTTTTCATCCCACCTTGTGATATTTGGCGGTAATTATCAAATCCCACTTGGACCCCCAAATTCGTTCTTCTAGGTTGAAGCGTTCGTTTGCAGTAACAGTTGAATATTTACCTTTCACTCTGTTTTCTACAATATTGATAGATGTATTTGGAACCGTAAATCAAACACGGTGTTTGCTAGGTGTTTGAAAAGTAGTACAATGAAGTGGTTCTCAGTACTCTCTCTATGCTTTCTTTCCTCTTGAAGTAGTCTAGGTAGAGACTGGGGAAAATCACTTGCATTTGAAAGCCTTTGACAAGTTTCCCCAAAATTACGAGTTTCTTGAATATGAGCAAATATTTTATCATCCAAACTTGCTGATACTTGTTGGTAATGATCAGTACACAAATTACACTTGCACCCACAAATTCGTTCTTCTAGGTTGAAGCGTTCGTTTGCAGTAACAGTTGAATATTTACGTTTCACTCTGTTTTCTCCAATATTAATAGATGTATTTGGAACCCTAAATCAAACACGGTGTTTGCTAGGTGTTTGAAAAGTGACACAATAAAGTGGTTCTCAGTGCGGTCTCTATGGTTTCTTTCCTCTTGAAGTAGCCTAAGTAGAGACTGGGGAAAAACACTTGAATTTGAAAGCCTTTGACAAGTTTCCCCAAAACTACGAGTTTCCTGAAATATCAGAAAACTTCTTTTCATCCCATCTTGTGATATTTGGCGGTAATTATCAGTACACAAATCCCACTTTGACCCCCAAATTTCGTTCTTCAAAGTTGAATCGTTCCTTTGCAGTAAGAGTGGATCATTTAGGTTTTACTCTGTTTTCTCCTTTATTGATAGATGTAGTTGGAACCCTAAATCAAACACGGTTTTTGATAGCTATTTGAATCTTGAAACAAGAAAGCAGTTCTCAGTGCTATCTCTATGCTTTGTTTCCTCTTGAAGTAGCCTAGGTAGAGAGTGTGGAAAATCACTTGCACTTGAAAGCGTTTGAATACTGGGGTTTAAGTCTGTTTTCTTCTATATTGATAGATGTAGTTGGAACATCACACGCTTGAAACTTCACACAATAAAGGAATCCTCAGTGCTGTCTCTATGCTTTGTTTCCTCTTGAAGTAGCCTAGGTAGAGACTGGGGAAAATCACTTGCATTTGAAAGCCTTTGACAAGTTTCCCCAAAATTACGAGTTTCTTGAATATGAGCAAACATTTTATCATCCAATCTTGCTGATACTTGTTGGTAATGATCAGTACACAAATTACACTTGCACCCCCAAATTCGTTCTTCTAGGTTGAAGCGTTCGTTTGCAGTACCAGTTGAATATTTACGTTTCACTCTGTTTTCTCCAATATTGATAGATGTATTTGGAACCGTAAATCAAACACGGTGTTTGCTAGGTGTTTGAAAAGTGGTACAATGAAGTGGTTCTCAGTGCTGTCTCTATGGTTTGTTTCCTCTCGAAGTAGCCTTGGTAGAGGGTGTGGAAAATCACTTGCATTGGAAAGCGTTTGACGAGTCTCCCCAAAACTACGAGTTTCCTGAAATATCAGAAAACTTCATTTCATCCAATCTTGCTGATATTTGGCGGTAATTATCAGTACACAAATCCCACTTGGACCCCCAAATTTCGTTCTTCAAGGTTGAATCGTTCCTTTGCAGTAACAGTGGATCATTTAGGTTTTACTCTGTTTTCTGCTTTATTGATAGATGTAGTTGGAACCCTAAATCAAACACGGTGTTTGCTACGTGTTTGAAAAGTGGTACAATGAAGTGGTTCTCCGTGCTGTCTCTATGGTTTCTTTCCTCATGAATTAGCCTAAGTAGAGACTCGGGAAAAACACTTGAATTTGAAAGCCTTTGACAAGTCTCCCCAAAACTACAAGTTTCCTGAAATATCAGAAAACTTCTTTTCATCCCACCTTGTGATATTTGGCGGTAATTATCAGTACACAAATCCCACTTGGACCCCCAAATTCGTTCTTCTAGGTTGAAGCGTTCGTTTGCAGTAACAGTTGAATATTTACGTTTCACTCTGTTTTTCCAATATTGATAGATGTATTTGGAACCGTAAATCAAACACGGTGTTTGCTAGGTGTTTGAAAAGTGGTACAATGAAGTGGTTCTCAGTGCTGTCTCTATGGTTTCTTTCCTCTTGAAGTAGCCTAAGTAGAGCCTGGGGAAAAACACTTGAATTTGAAAGCCTTTGACAAGTTTCCCCAAAACTACGAGTTTCCTGAAATATCAGAAAACTTCATTTCATCCAATCTTGCTGATATTTGGCGGTAATTATCAGTACACAAATCCCACTTGGACCCCCAAATTTCGTTCTTCAAGGTTGAATCGTTCCTTTGCAGTAACAGTGGATCATTTAGGTTTTACTCTGTTTTCTGCTTTATTGATAGATGTAGTTGGAACCCTAAATCAAACACGGTGTTTGCTACGTGTTTGAAAAGTGGTACAATGAAGTGGTTCTCCGTGCTGTCTCTATGGTTTCTTTCCTCATGAATTAGCCTAAGTAGAGACTGGGGAAAAACACTTGAATTTGAAAGCCTTTGACAAGTTTCCCCAAAACTACAAGTTTCCTGAAATATCAGAAAACTTCTTTTCATCCCACCTTGTGATATTTGGCGGTAATTATCAAATCCCACTTGGACCCCCAAATTCGTTCTTCTAGGTTGAAGCGTTCGTTTGCAGTAACAGTTGAATATTTACCTTTCACTCTGTTTTCTACAATATTGATAGATGTATTTGGAACCGTAAATCAAACACGGTGTTTGCTAGGTGTTTGAAAAGTAGTACAATGAAGTGGTTCTCAGTACTCTCTGTATGCTTTCTTTCCTCTTGAAGTAGTCTAGGTAGAGACTGGGGAAAATCACTTGCATTTGAAAGCCTTTGACAAGTTTCCCCAAAATTACGAGTTTCTTGAATATGAGCAAATATTTTATCATCCAAGCTTGCTGATACTTGTTGGTAATGATCAGTACACAAATTACACTTGCACCCACAAATTCGTTCTTCTAGGTTGAAGCGTTCGTTTGCAGTAACAGTTGAATATTTACGTTTCACTCTGTTTTCTCCAATATTAATAGATGTATTTGGAACCCTAAATCAAACACGGTGTTTGCTAGGTGTTTGAAAAGTGACACAATAAAGTGGTTCTCAGTGCGGTCTCTATGGTTTCTTTCCTCTTGAAGTAGCCTAAGTAGAGACTGGGGAAAAACACTTGAATTTGAAAGCCTTTGACAAGTTTCCCCAAAACTACGAGTTTCCTGAAATATCAGAAAACTTCTTTTCATCCCATCTTGTGATATTTGGCGGTAATTATCAGTACACAAATCCCACTTTGACCCCCAAATTTCGTTCTTCAAAGTTGAATCGTTCCTTTGCAGTAAGAGTGGATCATTTAGGTTTTACTCTGTTTTCTCCTTTATTGATAGATGTAGTTGGAACCCTAAATCAAACACGGTTTTTGATAGCTATTTGAATCTTGAAACAAGAAAGCAGTTCTCAGTGCTATCTCTATGCTTTGTTTCCTCTTGAAGTAGCCTAGGTAGAGAGTGTGGAAAATCACTTGCACTTGAAAGCGTTTGAAAAGTTTCCCCAAAATTACGAGTTTCCTGAATATGAGCAAACATTTTTTCATCCAATCTTGTGATATTTGGTGGTAATTATCAGTACACAAATCCCACTGGGACCCCCAAATTCGTTCTTCCAGGTTGAAGTGTTCGTTTGCAGTAACATTTGAATATTTACGTTTCACTCTGTTTTCTCCAATATTGATAGATGTATTTGGAACCGTAAATCAAACAAGGTGTTTGCTAGGTGTTTGAAAAGTGGTACAATGAAGTGGTTCTCAGTGCTGTCTCTATGCTTTGTTTCCTCTTGAAGTAGCCTAGGTAGAGGATGTGGAAAATCACTTGCATTTGAATGGGTTTGACAAGTTTCCTCAAAATTACGAGTTTCCTGAATATGAGCAAACATGTTTTCATCCAATCTTGCTGATACTTGGTGGTAATGATCAGTACACAAATCACACTTGCACCCACAAATTCGTTCTTCTAGGTTGAAGCGTTCGTTTGCAGTACCAGTTGAATATTTACGTTTCACTCTGTTGTCTCCAATATTGATAGATGTATTTGGAACCGTAAATCAAACACGGTGTTTGCTAGGTGTTTGAAAAGTGGTACAATGAAGTGGTTCTCAGTGCTGTCTCTATGGTTTCTTTCCTCTTGAGGTAGCCTAAGTAGAGACTGGGGAAAAACACTTGAATTTGAAAGCCTTTGACAAGCTTCCAAAATCCACGAGGTTCCTGAAATCTCGGAGAACATTTCTTCACCCAATCTTGCTGATACGTGGAAGTAATGATCAGTACACCAATTCCACTTCGCCTCCCAAATTTCATTCTTCTAGGTTGAAGCGTTCGTTTGCAGTAACAGTTGAATACTGGGGTTTAAGTCTGTTTTCTTCTATATTGATAGATGTAGTTGGAACATCACACGCTTGAAACTTCACACAATAAAGGAATCCTCAGTGCTGTCTCTATGCTTTGTTTCCTCTTGAAGTAGCCTAGGTAGAGACTGGGGAAAATCACTTGCATTTGAAAGCCTTTGACAAGTTTCCCCAAAATTACGAGTTTCTTGAATATGAGCAAATATTTTATCATCCAAGCTTGCTGATACTTGTTGGTAATGATCAGTACACAAATTACACTTGCACCCACAAATTCGTTCTTCTAGGTTGAAGCGTTCGTTTGCAGTAACAGTTGAATATTTACGTTTCACTCTGTTTTCTCCAATATTGATAGATGTATTTGGAACCCTAAATCAAACACGGTGTTTGCTAGGTGTTTGAAAAGTGACACAATAAAGTGGTTCTCAGTGCGGTCTCTATGGTTTCTTTCCTCTTGAAGTAGCCTAAGTAGAGACTGGGGAAAAACACTTGAATTTGAAAGCCGTTGACAAGTTTCCCCAAAATTACGAGTTTCCTGATATATCACAAAACTTCTTTTCATCCAATCCTGTGATATTTGGCGGTAATTATCAGTACACAAACCCCACATGGACCCCCAAATTCGTTCTTCTAGGTTGAAGCGTTCGTTTGCAGTAACGTTTGAATATTTATGTTTCACTCTGTTTTCTCCAATATTGATAGATGTAGTTGGAACCCTAAATCAAACACGGTGTTTGCTAGGTGTTTGAAAAGTGGTACAATGAAGTTGTTCTCCGTGCTGTCTCTATGGTTTCTTTCCTCATGAAGTAGCCTAAGTAGAGACTGGGGAAAAACACTTGAATTTGAAAGCCTTTGACAAGTTTTCCCAAAACTACGAGTTTCCTGAAATATCAGAAAACTTCTTTTCATCCCATCTTGTGATATTTGGCGGTACTTATCAGTACACAAATCCCACTTGGACCCCCAAATTCGTTCTTGTAGGTTGAAGCGTTCGTTTGCAGTAACAGTTGAATATTTACATTTCACTCTGTTGTCTCCAATATTGATAGATGTATTTGGCGCCGTAAATCAACCACGGTGTTTGCTAGGTGTTTGAAAAGTGGTACAATGAAGTGGTTCTCAGTGCTGTCTCTATGCTTTGTTTCCTCTTGAAGTAGCCTTGGTAGAGGGTGTGGAATATGACTTGCATTTGAAAGCGTTTGACAAGTTTCCCCAAAATTACGAGTTTCCTGAATACGAGCAAACATGTTTTCATCCAATCTTGCTGATACCTGCTGCTAATGATCAGTACAAAAATCACACTTGCAGCCCCAAATTCGTTCTTCTAGGTTGAGGCGTTCGTTTGCAGTACCAGTTGAATATTTACGTTTCACTCTGCTTTCTCCAATATTGATAGATGTATTTGGAACCCTAAATCAAACACGGTGTTTGCTAGGTGTTTGAAAAGTGGTACAATGAAGTGGTTCTCAGTGCTGTCTCTATGGTTTCTTTCCTCTTGAAGTAGCCTAAGTAGAGCCTGGGGAAAAACACTTGAATTTGAAAGCCTTTGACAAGTTTCCCCAAAACTACGAGTTTCCTGAAATATCAGAAAACTTCATTTCATCCAATCTTGCTGATATTTGGCGGTAATTATCAGTACACAAATCCCACTTGGACCCCCAAATTTCGTTCTTCAAGGTTGAATCGTTCCTTTGCAGTAACAGTGGATCATTTAGGTTTTACTCTGTTTTCTGCTTTATTGATAGATGTAGTTGGAACCCTAAATCAAACACGGTGTTTGCTACGTGTTTGAAAAGTGGTACAATGAAGTGGTTCTCCGTGCTGTCTCTATGGTTTCTTTCCTCATGAATTAGCCTAAGTAGAGACTGGGGAAAAACACTTGAATTTGAAAGCCTTTGACAAGTTTCCCCAAAACTACAAGTTTCCTGAAATATCAGAAAACTTCTTTTCATCCCACCTTGTGATATTTGGCGGTAATTATCAGTACACAAATCCCACTTGGACCCCAAAATTCGTTCTTCTAGGTTGAAGCGTTCGTTTGCAGTAACAGTTGAATATTTACGTTTCACTCTGTTTTCTCCAATATTGATAGATGTATTTGGAACCGTAAATCAAACACGGTGTTTGCTAGGTGTTTGAAAAGTAGTACAATGAAGTGGTTCTCAGTGCTGTCTCTATGGTTTCTTTCCTCTTGAGGTAGCCTAAGTAGAGACTGGGGAAAAACACTTGAATTTGAAAGCCTTTGACAAGTTTCCAAAATCCACGAGGTTCCTGAAATCTCGGAGAACATTTCTTCACCCAATCTTGCTGATACGTGGAAGTAATGATCAGTACACCCATTCCACTTCGCCTCCCAAATTTCATTCTTCTAGGTTGAAGCGTTCGTTTGCAGTAATAGTTGAATACGGGGGTTTAAGTCTGTTTTCTTCTATATTGATAGATGTAGTTGGAACATCACACACGCTTGAAACTTCACACAATAAAGGAATCCTCAGTGCTCTCTCTATGCTTTCTTTCCTCTTGAAGTAGTCTAGGTAGAGACTGGGGAAAATCACTTGCATTTGAAAGCCTTTGACAAGTTTCCCCAAAATTACGAGTTTCTTGAATATGAGCAAATATTTTATCATCCAAGCTTGCTGATACTTGTTAGTAATGATCAGTACACAAATCACACTTGCACCCACAAATTCGTTCTTCTAGGTTGAAGCGTTCGTTTGCAGTAACAGTTGAATATTTACGTTTCACTCTGTTTTCTCCAATATTAATAGATGTATTTGGAACCCTAAATCAAACACGGTGTTTGCTAGGTGTTTGAAAAGTGGTACAATGAAGTTGTTCTCCGTGCTGTCTCTATGGTTTCTTTCCTCATGAAGTAGCCTAAGTAGAGACTGGGGAAAAACACTTGAATTTGAAAGCCTTTGACAAGTTTTCCCAAAATTACGAGTTTCCTGAAATATCAGAAAACTTCTTTTCATCCCATCTTGTGATATTTGGCGGTACTTATCAGTACACAAATCCCACTTGGACCCCCAAATTCGTTCTTGTAGGTTGAAGCGTTCGTTTGCAGTAACAGTTGAATATTTACATTTCACTCTGTTGTCTCCAATATTGATAGATGTATTTGGCGCCGTAAATCAACCACGGTGTTTGCTAGGTGTTTGAAAAGTGGTACAATGAAGTGGTTCTCAGTGCTGTCTCTATGCTTTGTTTCCTCTTGAAGTAGCCTAGGTAGAGGGTGTGGAATATGACTTGCATTTGAAAGCGTTTGACAAGTTTCCCCAAAATTACGAGTTTCCTGAATACGAGCAAACATGTTTTCATCCAATCTTGCTGATACCTGCTGCTAATGATCAGTACAAAAATCACACTTGCACCCCCAAATTCGTACCTCTAGGTTGAAGCGTTCGTTTGCAGTAGCAGTTGAATATTTACGTTTCACTCTGCTTTCTCCAATATTGATAGATGTATTTGGAACCCTAAATCAAACACGGTGTTTGCTAGGTGTTTGAAAAGTGACACAATAAAGTGGTTCTCAGTGCGGTCTCTATGGTTTCTTTCCTCTTGAGGTAGCCTAAGTAGAGACTGGGGAAAAACACTTGAATTTGAAAGCCTTTGACAAGCTTCCAAAATCCACGAGGTTCCTGAAATCTCGGAGAACATTTCTTCACCCAATCTTGCTGATACGTGGAAGTAATGATCAGTACACCAATTCCACTTCGCCTCCCAAATTTCATTCTTCTAGGTTGAAGCGTTCGTTTGCAGTAACAGTTGAATACTGGGGTTTAAGTCTGTTTTCTTCTATATTGATAGATGTAGTTGGAACATCACACGCTTGAAACTTCACACAATAAAGGAATCCTCAGTGCTGTCTCTATGCTTTGTTTCCTCTTGAAGTAGCCTAGGTAGAGACTGGGGAAAATCACTTGCATTTGAAAGCCTTTGACAAGTTTCCCCAAAATTACGAGTTTCTTGAATATGAGCAAACATTTTATCATCCAATCTTGCTGATACTTGTTGGTAATGATCAGTACACAAATTACACTTGCACCCCCAAATTCGTTCTTCTAGGTTGAAGCGTTCGTTTGCAGTACCAGTTGAATATTTACGTTTCACTCTGTTTTCTCCAATATTGATAGATGTATTTGGAACCGTAAATCAAACACGGTGTTTGCTAGGTGTTTGAAAAGTGGTACAATGAAGTGGTTCTCAGTGCTGTCTCTATGGTTTGTTTCCTCTCGAAGTAGCCTTGGTAGAGGGTGTGGAAAATCACTTGCATTGGAAAGCGTTTGACGAGTCTCCCCAAAATTACGAGTTTCCTGAATATGAGCAAACATGTTTTCATCCAATCTGGTTGATACTTGCTCGTAATGATCAGTACACAAATCACACTTGCAGCCCCAAATTCGTTCTTCTAGGTTGAGGCGTTCGTTTGCAGTAACAGTTGAATATTTACGTTTCACTCTGCTTTCTCCAATATTGATAGATGTATTTGGAACCCTAAATCAAACACGGTGTTTGCTAGGTGTTTGAAAAGTGGTACAATGAAGTGGTTCTCAGTGCTGTCTCTATGGTTTCTTTCCTCTTGAAGTAGCCTAAGTAGAGCCTGGGGAAAAACACTTGAATTTGAAAGCCTTTGACAAGTATCCCCAAAACTACGAGTTTCCTGAAATCTCAGAAAACTTCATTTCATCCAATCTTGCTGATATTTGGCGGTAATTATCAGTACACAAATCCCACTTGGACCCCCAAATTTCGTTCTTCAAGGTTGAATCGTTCCTTTGCAGTAACAGTGGATCATTTAGGTTTTACTCTCTTTTCTGCTTTATTGATAGATGTAGTTGGAACCCTAAATCAAACACGGTGTTTGCTACGTGTTTGAAAAGTGGTACAATGAAGTGGTTCTCCGTGCTGTCTCTATGGTTTCTTTCCTCATGAATTAGCCTAAGTAGAGACTGGGGAAAAACACTTGAATTTGAAAGCCTTTGACAAGTTTCCCCAAAACTACAAGTTTCCTGAAATATCAGAAAACTTCTTTTCATCCCACCTTGTGATATTTGGCGGTAATTATCAGTACACAAATCCCACTTGGACCCCAAAATTCGTTCTTCTAGGTTGAAGCGTTCGTTTGCAGTAACAGTTGAATATTTACGTTTCACTCTGTTTTCTCCAATATTGATAGATGTATTTGGAACCGTAAATCAAACACGGTGTTTGCTAGGTGTTTGAAAAGTAGTACAATGAAGTGGTTCTCAGTGCTGTCTCTATGGTTTCTTTCCTCTTGAGGTAGCCTAAGTAGAGACTGGGGAAAAACACTTGAATTTGAAAGCCTTTGACAAGTTTCCAAAATCCACGAGGTTCCTGAAATCTCGGAGTACATTTCTTCACCCAATCTTGCTGATACGTGGAAGTAATGATCAGTACACCCATTCCACTTCGCCTCCCAAATTTCATTCTTCTAGGTTGAAGCGTTCGTTTGCAGTAATAGTTGAATACGGGGGTTTAAGTCTGTTTTCTTCTATATTGATAGATGTAGTTGGAACATCACACACGCTTGAAACTTCACACAATAAAGGAATCCTCAGTGCTCTCTCTATGCTTTCTTTCCTCTTGAAGTAGTCTAGGTAGAGACTGGGGAAAATCACTTGCATTTGAAAGCCTTTGACAAGTTTCCCCAAAATTACGAGTTTCTTGAATATGAGCAAATATTTTATCATCCAAGCTTGCTGATACTTGTTAGTAATGATCAGTACACAAATCACACTTGCACCCACAAATTCGTTCTTCTAGGTTGAAGCGTTCGTTTGCAGTAACAGTTGAATATTTACGTTTCACTCTGTTTTCTCCAATATTAATAGATGTATTTGGAACCCTAAATCAAACACGGTGTTTGCTAGGTGTTTGAAAAGTGGTACAATGAAGTTGTTCTCCGTGCTGTCTCTATGGTTTCTTTCCTCATGAAGTAGCCTAAGTAGAGACTGGGGAAAAACACTTGAATTTGAAAGCCTTTGACAAGTTTTCCCAAAATTACGAGTTTCCTGAAATATCAGAAAACTTCTTTTCATCCCATCTTGTGATATTTGGCGGTACTTATCAGTACACAAATCCCACTTGGACCCCCAAATTCGTTCTTGTAGGTTGAAGCGTTCGTTTGCAGTAACAGTTGAATATTTACATTTCACTCTGTTGTCTCCAATATTGATAGATGTATTTGGCGCCGTAAATCAACCACGGTGTTTGCTAGGTGTTTGAAAAGTGGTACAATGAAGTGGTTCTCAGTGCTGTCTCTATGCTTTGTTTCCTCTTGAAGTAGCCTAGGTAGAGGGTGTGGAATATGACTTGCATTTGAAAGCGTTTGACAAGTTTCCCCAAAATTACGAGTTTCCTGAATACGAGCAAACATGTTTTCATCCAATCTTGCTGATACCTGCTGCTAATGATCAGTACAAAAATCACACTTGCACCCCCAAATTCGTACTTCTAGGTTGAAGCGTTCGTTTGCAGTAGCAGTTGAATATTTACGTTTCACTCTGCTTTCTCCAATATTGATAGATGTATTTGGAACACTAAATCAAACACGGTGTTTGCTAGGTGTTTGAAAAGTGACACAATAAAGTGGTTCTCAGTGCTGTCTCTATGGTTTCTTTCCTCTTGAGGTAGCCTAAGTAGAGACTGGGGAAAAACACTTGAATTTGAAAGCCTTTGACAAGCTTCCAAAATCCACGAGGTTCCTGAAATCTCGGAGAACATTTCTTCACCCAATCTTGCTGATACGTGGAAGTAATGATCAGTACACCAATTCCACTTCGCCTCCCAAATTTCATTCTTCTAGGTTGAAGCGTTCGTTTGCAGTAACAGTTGAATACTGGGGTTTAAGTCTGTTTTCTTCTATATTGATAGATGTAGTTGGAACATCACACGCTTGAAACTTCACACAATAAAGGAATCCTCAGTGCTGTCTCTATGCTTTGTTTCCTCTTGAAGTAGCCTAGGTAGAGACTGGGGAAAATCACTTGCATTTGAAAGCCTTTGACAAGTTTCCCCAAAATTACGAGTTTCTTGAATATGAGCAAACATTTTATCATCCAATCTTGCTGATACTTGTTGGTAATGATCAGTACACAAATTACACTTGCACCCCCAAATTCGTTCTTCTAGGTTGAAGCGTTCGTTTGCAGTACCAGTTGAATATTTACGTTTCACTCTGTTTTCTCCAATATTGATAGATGTATTTGGAACCGTAAATCAAACACGGTGTTTGCTAGGTGTTTGAAAAGTGGTACAATGAAGTGGTTCTCAGTGCTGTCTCTATGGTTTCTTTCCTCTTGAAGTAGCCTAAGTAGAGACTGGGGAAAAACACTTGAATTTGAAAGCCTTTGACAAGCTTCCAAAATCCACGAGGTTCCTGAAATCTCGGAGAACATTTCTTCACCCAATCTTGCTGATACGTGGAAGTAATGATCAGTACACCAATTCCACTTCGCCTCCCAAATTTTATTCTTCTAGGTTGAAACGTTCGTTTGCAGTAGCAGTTGAATATTTACGTTTCACTCTGTTTTCTCCAATATTGATAGATGTATTTGGAACCCTAAATCAAACACGGTGTTTGCCAGGTGTTTGAAAAGTGACACAATAAAGTGGTTCTCAGTGCAGTCTCTATGGTTTCTTTCCTCTTGAAGTAGCCTAAGTAGAGACTGGGGAAAAACACTTGAATTTGAACGCCGTTGACAAGTTTCCCCAAAACTACGAGTTTCCTGAAATATCAGAAAACTTCTTTTCATCCAATCCTGTGATATTTGGCTGTAATTATCAGTACACAAACCGCACATGGACCCCCAAATTCGTTCTTCTAGGTTGAAGCCTTCGTTTGCAGTAACGGTTGAATATTTATGTTTCACTCTGTTTTCTCCAATATTGATAGATGTATTTGGAACCCTAAATCAAACACGGTGTTTGCTAGGTGTTTGAAAAGTGGTACAATGAAGTGGTTCTCAGTGCTGTCTCTATGCTTTGTTTCCTCTTGAGGTAGCCTAAGTAGAGGGTGTGGAAAATCACTTGCATTTGAATGGGTTTGACAAGTTTCCTCAAAATTACGAGTTTTCTGAATATGAGCAAACATGTTTTCATCCAATCTGGCTGATACTTGGTGGTAATGGTCAGTACACCAATCACACTTGCACCCACAAATTCGTTCTTCTAGGGTGAAGCGTTCGTTTGCAGTAACAGTTGAATATTTACGTTTCACTCTGTTTTCTCCAATATTGATAGATGTATTTGGAACCGTAAATCAATCACGGTGTTTGCTAGGTGTTTGAAAAGTGGTACAATGAAGTGGTTCTCAGTGCTGTCTCTATGGTTTCTTTCCTCTTGAGGTAGCCTAAGTAGAGACTGGGGAAAAACACTTGAATTTGAAAGCCTTTGACAAGCTTCCAAAATCCACGAGGTTCCTGAAATCTCGGAGAACATTTCTTCACCCAATCTTGCTGATACGTGGAAGTAATGATCAGTACACCAATTCCACTTCGCCTCCCAAATTCGTACTTCTAGGTTGAAGCGTTCGTTTGCAGTAGCAGTTGAATATTTTCGTTTCACTCTGCTTTCTCCAATATTGATAAATGTATTTGGAACCCTAAATCAAACACGGTGTTTGCTAGGTGTTTGAAAAGTGACACAATAAAGTGGTTCTCAGTGCTGTCTCTATGGTTTCTTTCCTCTTGAAGTAGCCTAAGTAGAGACTGGGGAAAAACACTTGAATTTGAAATCCTTTGACAAGTTTCCCCAAAACTACGAGTTTCCTGAAATATCAGAAAACTTCTTTTCATCCCATCTTGTGATATTTGGCGGTAATTATCAGTACACAAATCCCACTTGGACCCCCAAATTTCGTTCTTCAAAGTTGAATCGTTCCTTTGCAGTAACAGTGGATCATTTAGGTTTTACTCTGTTTTCTGCTTTATTGATAGATGTAGTTGGAACCCTAAATCAAACACGGTTTTTGATAGCTATTTGAATCTTCAAACAAGAAAGCAGTTCTCAGTGCTATCTCTATGCTTTGTTTCCTCTTGAAGTAGCCTAGGTAGAGAGTGTGGAAAATCACTTGCACTTGAAAGCGTTTGAGAAGTTTCCCCAAAATTACGAGTTTCCTGAATATGAGCAAACATTTTTTCATCCAATCTTGTGATATTTGGTGGTAATTATCAGTACACAAATCCCACTGGGACCCCCAAATTCGTTCTTCCAGGTTGAAGTGTTCGTTTGCAGTAACATTTGAATATTTACGTTTCACTCTGTTTTCTCCAATATTGATAGATGTATTTGGAACCGTAAATCAAACAAGGTGTTTGCTAGGTGTTTGAAAAGTGGTACAATGAAGTGGTTCTCAGTGCTGTCTCTATGCTTTGTTTCCTCTTGAAGTAGCCTAGGTAGAGGGTGTGGAAAATCACTTGCATTTGAATGGGTTTGACAAGTTTCCTCAAAATTACGAGTTTCGTGAATATGAGCAAACATGTTTTCACCCAATCTTGCTGATACGTGGAAGTAATGATCAGTACACCAATTCCACTTCGCCTCCCAAATTTCATTCTTCTAGGTGAAGCGTTCGTTTGCAGTAGCAGTTGAATATTTACGTTTCACTCTGTTTTCTCCAATATTGATAGATGTATTTGGAACCGTAAATCAAACACGGTGTTTGCTAGGTGTTTGAAAAGTGGTACAATGAAGTGGTTCTCCGTGCTGTCTCTATGGTTTCTTTCCTCATGAATTAGCCTAAGTAGAGACTGGGGAAAAACACTTGAATTTGAAAGCCTTTGACAAGTTTCCCCAAAACTACAAGTTTCCTGAAATATCAGAAAACTTCTTTTCATCCCACCTTGTGATATTTGGCGGTAATTATCAGTACACAAATCCCACTTGGACCCCCAAATTCGTTCTTCTAGGTTGAAGCGTTCGTTTGCAGTAACAGTTGAATATTTACGTTTCACTCTGTTTTTCCAATATTGATAGATGTATTTGGAACCGTAAATCAAACACGGTGTTTGCTAGGTGTTTGAAAAGTGGTACAATGAAGTGGTTCTCAGTGCTGTCTCTATGGTTTCTTTCCTCTTGAAGTAGCCTAAGTAGAGCCTGGGGAAAAACACTTGAATTTGAAAGCCTTTGACAAGTTTCCCCAAAACTACGAGTTTCCTGAAATATCAGAAAACTTCATTTCATCCAATCTTGCTGATATTTGGCGGTAATTATCAGTACACAAATCCCACTTGGACCCCCAAATTTCGTTCTTCAAGGTTGAATCGTTCCTTTGCAGTAACAGTGGATCATTTAGGTTTTACTCTGTTTTCTGCTTTATTGATAGATGTAGTTGGAACCCTAAATCAAACACGGTGTTTGCTACGTGTTTGAAAAGTGGTACAATGAAGTGGTTCTCCGTGCTGTCTCTATGGTTTCTTTCCTCATGAATTAGCCTAAGTAGAGACTGGGGAAAAACACTTGAATTTGAAAGCCTTTGACAAGTTTCCCCAAAACTACAAGTTTCCTGAAATATCAGAAAACTTCTTTTCATCCCACCTTGTGATATTTGGCGGTAATTATCAAATCCCACTTGGACCCCCAAATTCGTTCTTCTAGGTTGAAGCGTTCGTTTGCAGTAACAGTTGAATATTTACCTTTCACTCTGTTTTCTACAATATTGATAGATGTATTTGGAACCGTAAATCAAACACGGTGTTTGCTAGGTGTTTGAAAAGTAGTACAATGAAGTGGTTCTCAGTACTCTCTCTATGCTTTCTTTCCTCTTGAGGTAGTCTAGGTAGAGACTGGGGAAAATCACTTGCATTTGAAAGCCTTTGACAAGTTTCCCCAAAATTACGAGTTTCTTGAATATGAGCAAATATTTTATCATCCAAGCTTGCTGATACTTGTTGGTAATGATCAGTACACTAATTACACTTGCACCCACAAATTCGTTCTTCTAGGTTGAAGAGTTCGTTTGCAGTAACAGTTGAATATTTACGTTTCACTCTGTTTTCTCCAATATTAATAGATGTATTTGGAACCCTAAATCAAACACGGTGTTTGCTAGGTGTTTGAAAAGTGACACAATAAAGTGGTTCTCAGTGCGGTCTCTATGGTTTCTTTCCTCTTGAAGTAGCCTAAGTAGAGACTGGGGAAAAACACTTGAATTTGAAAGCCTTTGACAAGTTTCCCCAAAACTACGAGTTTCCTGAAATATCAGAAAACTTCTTTTCATCCCGTCTTGTGATATTTGGCGGTAATTATCAGTACACAAATCCCACTTTGACCCCCAAATTTCGTTCTTCAAAGTTGAATCGTTCCTTTGCAGTAAGAGTGGATCATTTAGGTTTTACTCTGTTTTCTCCTTTATTGATAGATGTAGTTGGAACCCTAAATCAAACACGGTTTTTGATAGCTATTTGAATCTTGAAACAAGAAAGCGGTTCTCAGTGCTATCTCTATGCTTTGTTTCCTCTTGAAGTAGCCTAGGTAGAGAGTGTGGAAAATCACTTGCATTGGAAAGCGTTTGACGAGTCTCCCCAAAATTACGAGTTTCCTGAATATGAGCAAACATGTTTTCATCCAATCTGGTTGATACTTGCTCGTAATGATCAGTACACAAATCACACTTGCACCCCCAAATTCGTTCTTCTAGGTTGAAGCGTTCGTTTGCAGTAACATTGGAATATTTAGGTTTCACTTTGTTTCACTCTGTTTTCTGCTATATTGATAAATGTAGTTGGAACCCTAAATCAAACACCGTTTTTGCTAGTTGTTTGAATCTTCACACAATAAAGTAGTTCTCAGTGCTGTCTCTATGGTTTGTTTCCTCTTGAAGTAGCCATCGTAGAGACTGAGGGATAACAGTAGCATTTGAAAGCCTTTGACAAGCTTTCAGAAAACTACGAGTTTCCTGAAACCTCAAAAAACATTTTTTCACCCAATCTTGCTGATATTTGGCGGTAATGATCAGTACACAAATCCCACTTGGCCCTCTACATTTCGTTCTTCTAGGTTGAAGCATTCGTTTGCAGTAACAGTTTGAATTTTTAGTTTTCACTCTGTTTTCTCCTATATTGATAGTAGTAATTGGAACTCTAAATCAAAAACTGTTTTTGCCAGCTGCTTGAAACTTGACACAATAAAGTAGTTTTCACGGGTATCTCTATGCTTTTTTCCCTTTTGAAGTAGCCCTAAACAGAGTCTGGGGAAAAACACTTTCATTTGAAGACGTTTGTTAGTCTTCCACAAAACTACCCTAACATTAAACCTGACCTCAACCCTAACCCTAACACTAAACCTATCTCTAACATTAACACTAACACTAACCATAAACCTAAATCTAACACTAACTCTTACCCTTGACCTAACCCTAACCGTAACCATAACACTAATCATAATACTAACCTTAACACTAACTCTTAACCTTTCACTAACCCTAACATTATCCTTAACCCTAACCCTAACCCAAACACTAACAGCAAACTTAAATCTAACCCTAACCCTAACACTCACGCTAAACCAAACACTCTCATGAACCCTAACCCGAACCCTAACACTAACCCTAAACTTATTACTAAACCTAATTCAACACTAACCATAATCATATACCTAACCCTAACACTTACCCTAATATTAACTCTAATGCAAAGTTTTATACTAACACTAAGTCTAACCCAAACCCTAATCCTACCTGGAACTCTAGCCCTAATCCTCACCCAAACCATATCACTAATTCAAACTCTAAGTGTAATCCTAACACTAACCCTATCTCTAACACGTACCCTAACATTAAACACAACCCTAACCCTAACACTAACCCTAACTCTAACCATAAATATAACACTAACGCTAAACCTAACGCTAACAATAACACTAACCCTAAACTTATATCTAACCCTAACCCTAACCTCACACTAACCCTAACCTTAACCCTAACATTAATCCTAACTCTAACCCTAACACTATGATGAACCTTAACCCTAACCCTAATACTAACCCTACCACTACCCCTAACTCTAACCCTAATCCTAATCCTAACACGAATCCTAACAGTATCACTTACCTCACTCTAACCCTAGCAGAAAATCTAACCCTATCCCTAACACTAACAATCTCACTAACCCTAACACTAAACCTAATGCAAACCCTAATACTAAAACTAATCCTAACACTAACCCTAAACATAAAGGTCACCCTAAAACTAACACTAACCCTAATTCTAAACCTAACACAACGTTTAAACCAAACTCTAACACTAAACCTAACTCTAAACCTAATCCTAACTGTAACCCTAAATAACAATAACCCTAAACCTAACACAAACCCTAACACCAACCCTTACCCTAACACTAACCTTAAACCAAACCCTAACACTAACTCTAATCCTAATCTTAAATCTAAACCTTATACAAACACTAAACCTAATGTTAAACCTTAACCTGACCCTAAACCTTACCCTAACCTGAACACTAACTCTAACCCTAAATATAACACTAACCCTAATACTGACTGAACCTAAACTTAGCCATAACCCACACATTAACAATAACCTTTATCCTCACACTATCCCTAAAACTAACCCTAAACCTAACCATAATGCTAATTCTAACACTAAACCTAAACCTTATCCTATCCCTAAACCTAAGCCTAAACATAATACTAACCCTAACCCTAACCCTAACACTAAAATTAAATGTATCCTTAACCCTAACACTATTGCTAAACCTAACCCTAACCCTAACACTAACACTAACCTAAAACTAACCCTAAACCTAACCCTAAGCCTAACACTAGTCCTAAATCTAATCCTAACCCTAACAATAACCCTAACACAAACCCTAACCCTTACACTAACACTAACCCAACCCTAACCTAACCCCAATAAAACCCTAACACTAATCCTAATGCAAACTTAACACTAACACTAACCCAAACCCTAACCCTAATCCTACCTGTAAACCTAACCTTACACTTATTGTAAGCCTAACGCTAACACTAACCGTAACCCTATCCATAACCCAAACCCCAACAATAAACTTAACACTAAACTTACACTAACCCTAACAATAACCCTAACTCTAAGGCAAACCCTATCCTTAACCAGAACCTAACCCTAACGCTAACTCTCACACTAAAACCCAGCTCTAACACTAACCCTAAACCTAACCCAAACCCTAACACCAACCCTAACCCTAACCTTAACCCTAACACTAACCATAACCCTAACCCTAATGCTAATCCTAACCATAATCACAATCCTAACCTAACATTAACCCTAACACAAACCCTAACCCTAACCATAACACTAAATCTAATTCTAACTGTAACCTTAACCCTAACCCTAACACTTACCATAAATTGAAGACAAACTTTAACCTAAACCATAATTCTAAACATAACTCTAACCCTAAACGTTAACTAACACTAAACCTAACCCTAACCTAACACTAATCCTAACCCAAAGAATAACCCTAATCCTAACCCAAAGAATAACCCTAACTCCAAACCTAAGTCTATCACTGAACCTAAACTTAAATGTAACCCTAAACATAACACGAACCCTAAACCTAACATTAACTCTAACCTTAACACAAACCCTAACCCTAACCCGAAACCTAAACCTAACACTAACATAACCCTAACCCTAACCCTAATACTTACCCTAACCCTAACCTAACCCTAATTCTAACCCTAATCCTATCCATATCCCTAACCCTAACCCTAAACCTAAACCTAACCCCAACACAACCCCTAAACCTAACCCTAACACTTACCTGAAAACTAACCATAACCCTAACTCTAAACCTATCTCTTAAAAAATCCTAACACTTACCCTAACCCTAATACTAAATCTTACCCTAACACTAACCCTAAACCTAAACCTATCTCTGAATCTAACCCTAAACCTAACACTAAACCTAAGTCTTAAACTAACCCTTACCCTTAACATAACCCAAATCCTAACCCTTATTATAACACTAACCTTAACAGTAAACCTAACTCTAACACTAACCCTAACCCTAACCCTAACCCTATCCCCTTTTGTTACACTAAACCTAAACCTAACTCTAACCCTAACACTTACCATATACCCTTTCCTGAATCTAACACTAACCCTAACCCTAAACCTAACCCTAACACTAACCATAACCTTAACCTTAACTCTAAAAATGACCCTAAAACTAACCCTAACCCTAACCCTCACTCTAAAACTAACCCTAACCCTAACCCTAAGATGAACCGAATCCCTAACCTTAACACTAACCATAAGCATAACCCTAAACCTAATCCTAACCCAATTGAAACACTAATCCTAACCGTAACACTAACCCTAACACTGAAACGAACCATACCACTAACCCTAACCGTAACACAAACCCTAATGAAAACCATAACTCTAACACTAATCATAACACAAACCCTAATCCTATCCATAACCCTAACACTAACACTAACCCTAACCCTAACATTATTTCTAACCCTAACCCTAATCCTTACTGTAACCCTAAACCTAATACTAACGCTAACCCTCACACAAACCCTTACACTAACCCTATCACTAACCCTAACCCTAACACTAACCCTAACCCTTAACCTAAACCTAACAGTCAACCTAATCCTAAACCTTACTTAACCCTAAACCTGACCCTACACCAAACAATTAACCTAAGCCTAAAACTAACAATAACCCTAACGCTAACAACAAACCTGAGTTTAATCATAAAACTAACACTAACACTAACCCTATCCATAACACTAAGCCTAAAGCTAAGTCTAACTCTAACCCTAATCTAACCCTAATGTTAACCCTAATGCCACAGTCTGGCTGGGCATAAATCATGAGCCACTCAAGCAGGAACAAACTTTATTTCCGAACTTCACCAGCACACTCAACACATGCTCCCTGGGAACCTTTCCTGAACGCCACCCATGCGGCTCTTCCAGGCACACACCACACCAACCGGAAATCCCTACTCTGGACCTTCCCCAACCAACGTGAACCCTCCAGGAATACCCAGGAGAACTCCAAAGTAGCATGAAAACTCCAAAGCAGCTGGCAAGAGACTCTTCATTGCCCAACAGTAAAGGTCAAATGTACAATACAATCAATCCAGCATCACAGCAATTATATATAGATTAACTCAAATCATCATCTCAATGGTTCACCTTTCAAACATTCCCTCTGGCAAATGCCAGGCATCATACCCACCAGGCTGTGGCTTTCAACACCCTAACACTAACCCTATTCTTATTCCTAACCCTAAATAAAACCCTAACCCTAACCCTAACCCTAATTTTAAACCTAACCACAACCCTAACACTAACCCTAACACAAAACCTAACCCTAACACTAACACTAACCCTAACCCTAATCCTACCCTTAAACCTAACCTAACACTAACCCTAACCCTAACCCTAAACCTAATACAAACACTAATCCTAACCCTAAATTTAACCCTAATTCTATCTGTAACCCTAACACTAACCATAACCCTAACCTTAACTTAAATCCTAACTCTAACCCTAAAAAAACCCTAACCTTAACCCTAACACAAAACCTAACACTAAACCTAAACCTAAATCCAACCCTAACTTTAAAACTAACCCTAATCATAACCCTAACCCCAACACTAATCTTAACCATAGCCCTAACCCTAATCTTGGGCTAACACAAACCATAACCCTAAACCTAACACTAACCCTAAACCTAACACTCACCCTAACCATAACACTAACCACAACCCTAACAATAATATTAACTCTAAACCTATCAGTAACCCTAACACTATCCTTAACCCTAATCTTAACCCTAACCCAAACACTAACACCACACCTAAACCTAACCCTAATACTAACACTCACGCTAAACCTAAACCTAACATAAAACCTAACCCTAACCCTAAAACTAACCCTAACCATAAACATAACCCTACCCTAACCATCACACTAATCCTAAACTTATCCCTAACCAAACCCTAACACTAGCCCTAAGCATAAACCTAAACTTACCACTAACCCTAACACCTACTCTAATGCAAAGTTTAACACTAACACTAACCCTAAAGCAAAAACCTAATCCTAATTGTAACCCTAGCCCTAACCCTAACCCAAAGCCTAACCCTAACTCAAATCCTAACCCTAAACCTAACACTAACCTAACCCTAACCCCTACCCTAACAACAACCCTAACCCTAACACTAACTGTAACCATAACAATAACCCTAAACCAAACCCTATCCCTAACACTAACCCTACACATATTTCTAAACCTAACACTATACCTAATCCTAACCCTAACACTAACCCTAACCTTAACTCTAACAGTAATCCTAACTCTAACTTTAACATGAACACTATGATGAATCTTAACCCTAGCCCTAACAATAACCCTAACCCTAACACTAACCCTAAACCTACCATTAACTCTAACACTAACACTAACCCTAATTCTAATGGTAACACTAACCCTAACCTTAACTCTGACACTAAAACGTACACTAACCCTAATGCAAACTCTAACACACTAATCATAATACTAACCCTAATCCTAATGGTAACCCTAACAGTAACACTCACCCTAACCCTAACCCTAACACAAACCTAAACCCAAACCCTAATACTAAACCTAACCCTAAACCTAACCCTAACACTAACCCTAACCCTAACTCTAATCCTGACTGTAACCATAACCCTAAGAATAACTCTAACCCTAACAAAAACCCTAACACTAACCCTAACCCTAACCTTAACCCAAACACTCATGCTAACACTAACCCTAACCCAGTCCATAAAACTAAACCTAACAAAAACCTAACACTAACCCTTAACCTAAACCTAAACCTTACCATAACCCGAACACTAACCATAACTCTAATGGTAACCATAACACTAAACTGGTCCTAACCCTAAACCAAACCCTAAAACTAGCCCTACCCGTAAACTTATACCTAAACCTAACCCTAACACAAGCCCTAGACCTAAGCCTAATCCTAAATATAGCCATAACTCTAGACCTAGACCTAAAAAATCTCCTGATCCCTAGCCCTAACATAATCCTAAACCTAAAGCAAACACTAACCCTATCCCTAGACCTAACCCTAGTCCTAATTCTAGCTTTTACCCTAAACCTAACTCTAACCTGAACACTGACCCTTACACTAACACTAAACCTAGCTCTAAACGTGAACCTAACCCAAAACCTAAACCTAACACTAGACAAAGCCATAACCCTAATACTAAAACTTGCTCTAATCAGAACCCTAGATCATACTTTACACAGAAACTTAACCCTGGGCCTAAACCTAACACAAAACCTAGCCCTAATCTGATACCTAAACCTACCCTAAGCATAACCATAATCCTAAATGTAGCCCTAACCCTAAACATAACCCTAGCCCAATTTCTAAACATAAACATAACCCTAGCACTAATCCTAACCTTAACCTTAGTAATAACCCTAGCTCTAACCCTAACATTACCCTAACCCTAACCCTAATAATAATCTAGCCTTAAACCTAACCCTATTTCTAACCCTAATCATAAACCTAACCCTCAACCTAACCCTTAACCTAACCCTTGCCATAAACTTAACCCTAAACCTTACCATGAATCAAAACTAAACCTATCCCTAAACCTAAATTTAACCATAACCTAAACTTAACCCTAAACCTAATCTTACATTGAATCCAATACATTTTCTAAAACTAACCCTAACACTAATGAAAACTTAGTCCTAACTCCAACCCTAACCCTAACCATAACCCTAACCCTAAACTGAACACGAACCCAAACCATGACATTAACCCTATGTGTAAAACTAACCCTATCCTTAACCCTAGCCCTAACCCTAAAACGAACCCTAAACCTATACCTAACCCTAACAATATTCCTACCCTACCCCTAAAACTAACAATAAACATAACCTTAAACCTAACTCTAACACTAACACTAATCTTAACCCTAACGCTAACATGAACTCTAACCATAACCATTACAATAACACTAACCATAACCTTTAAACTAACCCTAAACCTAACACTAACCTAACACTAACAATAACCCTTAACCTAAACCTAATGCAAACACTAACTGACCCTAACACTAACCGTAACCCTAACCATAAACCTAACCCTAACACTAAACCTAAACCTAAACCTAATCCTATCCCTAACACTAAATCTAACCATAACTCTAACAGTACACTAACACTAACCCTAACCCTAACCCTATACCTAAACCTAATCTTTAATGTAAAGGTAATCCTAACCCTAACCCTAACCCTAACACTAACCTTAAAACTCACCCTTACCCTAACTCTAACCCTAACCCTAATCCTAACAGTAAGCCTAAACCCATACTAACCATTACCCAAACACTATTCCAAACACTAACTCTAACCATAATTCTAACCCTAACCCTCACCTAACCCTCAATATAACCTTAAAACAAACCCTAACCCTAAACCTAACACTAACCCTAACACTAACTGTAATCATAACACTAACCCTAAAAGTAATCTTAACCCTGACACTA
Source organism: Marmota monax (assembly GCF_021218885.2). Classification (NCBI taxonomy): domain Eukaryota; kingdom Metazoa; phylum Chordata; class Mammalia; order Rodentia; family Sciuridae; genus Marmota; species Marmota monax. The sequence continues at coordinate 83,331 of NW_026693182.1, forward strand.
ACCCTAAATCTAACCCTAACACTAAACCTAACCCTAACCCTAACTCTAACATTAACCCTAACCCTAACCCTGACCATAACATTAACACTAACCATAAATTTAAAACTAAACCTAAACCTAATGCAAACACTAACCCTAACCATAACCTAACTGTAACCCTAACGTTGACATAAACCTCACCCTAACACTAACCCTAACCCTAACACTAATTCTAACCCTAACACTAACCCTAACCCCAATTCTAAACCTAAGCTTAAACCTAAAACTAAACCTAACACTAACCCTAACACTAAACCTAACACTAACACTAACCCAAAAAATAACCCTAACACTAACCTCAATCCTAACCTTAACCCTAACAATAACCTATACCTTACACTAACTCTAACCCTAATACTAAACATAACCCTAACCCTAAACCTAACTCTAACAGAAAATCTAAACCTAACCATAACCCTAACACAAACTATAACCCTAACCCTAACACTAATAATAACCCTAACCTGAACCCTAACCCTAACCTTAACACTAACTTAAACTTTAACCCTAACACTAATCCTAACCCATATATTAAAACTAAATTAACCCGAAACCTAACCATAACACTAACCCTAAACTTAATCCTAAATATAACACTAACACTAACCTTAACCCTAACCCTAACACTAACTCTAAACCTATCCCTAAGCCTAACACTATTCCTAACCCTAACCCTAAACGTAACCTTTACACTAACATTAAGCCTAACCCTAAATCTAACCCTAACCCTAACACTAACCCTAACCCTAATCCTAACCGTAACACTAACAATAACCATAACCCTAACCCTATTGCTAACACTAACCCTAAAGCTACCCTAACTGTATCACTAACACTAACACTAAACCTAACCCTAAACCTAAACTTAAACCTAACAGTAACCCTAACCCTACTATAACCCGAACCCTAACCCTAACCCTAACCCTAAGTAAATCTAACCCTAACCCTAACCCTAACCCTAAACATAAGCCTAATCCTAATCCTAATAATAACCGTAATCCTAACCATAACACTAACCCTAAACCTAACACTAAACTTAACCCTAAACTTAACTCTAAACCTAACACTCAACCTAACTCTAACTCTAACAGTAATACTAACTGTAATCATAACCCTAAACCTAACCCTAAACCTTACCGTAACCCTAAACAAACATGAACACTAACACTAAAACTAACCCTAACAATAACTTTAACCCTAATGCTAACCCTAATCCTAACTCTAAAAATAACAGTAAGCCTTACCCTAAAACTAAACCTAAACCTAACACTACCCCTAACCCTAACCCTAACACGAACCATAAATCCAACCCTAACCCTATGTAAACCTAAACCTAACCCTAATCCTAATCATAACACTAACCTTAACCATAACACTAACCCTAAACCTAACCCTAACACTAACCCTATCCCTAACGCTCACCCTAACCCTAACAGTAATACTAACTCTAATCATAACCCTAACCCTAAACCTAAACCTTACCTTACCCTAACACTAACACTAACCATAAAACTAACCCTAACCCTAACCCTAACACTTACCCTAACCTGAACCTACTTGTAACACAAACCCTAACCCTAACCATAATCCTAACCCTAAACTACCCAAACCCTAACACTAACCTAACACTAACCCTATTCCTAAAACCAACCCTAACTCTAACCATAACCCTTACCCTAAACCTAACTGAAAAACTAACTCTAACCTTAAAACTAAACATAACCTTAACCCTAACCTAAACCTTACACTAACCCTAACCCTAACTCTATCACAAACTCTAACCCTAACCCTAACAGTAAACCTAACCCTTACACTAACCTTAAACCTAACCCAAACCTAACCCTAACACTACCCCTAACCCTAACCCTAACCTGAAACCTAACACTAACCATAATACTAACCCTAAACCTAACCATAATCCTAACCCTAACCCTAAACCTTACCTAACCCTAACAACAACATCAATCCTAACTGTAACCTGAAACCTAAACTGAATCTTAATACTAACCCTAACACTAACCCAAAACCTAACCCTATACTTAACTAAACCTAACTCTAAACCTGACACTAACCCTAATCCTAACCATAAATCTAACACTAAACTTAATTATAACACTAAACCAAACACTAACACTAACCCTAACTGTAACACTAACAATAACCCTAATACTAACCCTAATCCTAAGCCTAAAACTAACCCTAAACCTAATTCTAACACGAACCCTAAGCCAAACCCTAACCCTAACCTAACTCTAACCCTAACTCTATCCTTAACATGAACCCTAAACCCAAACCTAACCCCAATCCTAACACTAACCCTAAACCTAACCCTAAACCTAACTTAACACTAACCCTAACACAATCCCTAACCCTAACCCTAACATTCACCCTAACCCTAACATTAAGACTAACTCTAATTATAACCCTAAACCTAAATGTAAATCTTACCCTAACGCTGACCCTAACCCTAACACTAACCCTTACCCTAACACTAACACTATCTCTAAACCTAACTGCAACCCTAACCCTAATCCTATCCCTAACACTAACTGTAATATAAACCAAAAACTTAACCATAACCCTAACCCTAACCTAACCCTAATACTAAACCTAAATAAACACTAACCCCAACACTACTGGAAACCTAACCCTAATCCAAACCCTAACACTAACTTTAACCCTAACCCCAAACCTTTCTCTAACCCTAACCCAAACACTAACACTAACCCTAATCCCAACACTTACCCTAACCTAACACTAACCCTAACCCTAAAACTAACACTAACCCTAACCTTAACCAATCCAAAACACTAATACTAACTCTAACACTAACCCTAACGATAATTCTAACCCTAACACTAACCTTAACCGTAACCCTAACCCTAAGCCTAACCTAATTCTAACCCTAAATTTAACCTTAATACAAATCCTAACTGTAACTGTAACCCTAAACTTAACTCTAACCGTAACCCTAACACAACCCTAACACTAACCCTAACCATAAACCTCACCATAACCATAACCCTAACACTAACACTAACACTTTTCATAACCCTAACCCTAGCCCTAAACCTTACCGTAACCCTAAAACTAACCATAACCCTAACCATAACACTAACCGTAACCCTGACTTTAACCCTAACCAAACAATAACCCTAACCCTAAAACTAATACAAACCCTAACCCTAAACCTAACAAAAACACTAATACTAACTCTAACACTAACAATAACACTAACCCTAACCCTAACCCTATCAGTAACCCTAACCGCAACAGTAACCCTAACATAACACTTACACTTACCCTAACCCTAACACTAATGCTAACCCTAAAATTAACCAAAATGATAATACTAACCCTAACCCTAACCCTAATCCTAACAGTACCTCTCACCCTAACCCTATCACTAACCCTAACAGCAACTGTACCCCTAACCTAACACTAACCCTAAACTAAACCTAACCCTAAGCCTAACCATCAATCTAACCCTAACCCTAACCCTAACACTAACCCTAGTGCTAAACCTAAACCTAAACTAACCTTAACCCTAACCCTAAACCTAAACCTAATCCTTACTGTAACCCTAACCCTAAACCTAACCCTTACCTAAACATAACCTTACCCTACCAACAACCCTAACACTAACTTTAACCCTAACCCTTACCTAACCCTAAACCTAAACCTAAACGTAAACATAACAGTAAACCTAACATGAACACTAACCCTAAAGCCAACCATAACCTAACTTTAACCAAAGTTAAACTTTAACCAAAGTTTTTTAACCAAAACTTTATCCTAACCCAAACCCTAACTCTAACCCTCACCTATCCCTAAACCTAAACCTAACTCTAACCCTAACCCAACCCTAACTCTATTCCTAAACCTAATTATTACCCTACCAAAACTCTAATGATAACCCTTACCCTAACCGTAACACTAACACTAACACTAATCATAAACCTAAACCTAAAACTAATATTCACCCTAAACCTTACCCTAATACGAACCCTAACCCTAACCCTAACCCAACCTAACCCTACCCATAACAGTAAGCCTAACACTAAACCAAATCCTAACCCTAATCTTTACCCTAATACTCACCCTAACCCTAACCCTAATACTAACCTAACACTAACACTCACCCTAACCCTAACTCTAAACCTCACCCTAAACCTAAAGCTAATACTAACACTAATCCTAAATTTAAAACAAACCCTAAATCTAACCTTAACCCAAAACTAACCCTAACACTAAACAATAACACTAACCCTAACCCTAACACTAATACAAAACCTAAACCAAATTTTAACTTTATCATAACCCTTACCTTAACCTTATCCCCAACCTTAACCCTAAACCTGAAGTTAACCCTAACCCTAACCCTAAACCTCACCCTAAACCTAACCTCAAACCTAACACTAACACTAACCCTAAACCGAACTCTAACCCTTACCCAAACACTAGTTCTAACCCTAACCCTAACCCTTACATAACACTAACCATAACTCTAATCCTAACCCTAACCCTAAACCTAATACTAACCCTAACCCTAACACTAACTCCAACCCTAACAATAACCCTAACCATAAAACTTACCCTAAACCTCACCATAACCCAAACCCTAACCCTAACACAAATCTAACTCTAAACCTAATCCTAACACCAACCCTAACCCTAACCCTAACCTTAACTCAAACCCTAATGCTAACCCTAACCCTAACCCAAACCCTAACCCTCAACCTAACCCTAACACTAACCCTAATTCTAACCCTAACCACAACCCTATCCCCAACCCTAACTCTATTTCTAACCCTTTCCTTAACCATAACCCTAACCGGACCCTAACCCTAAAACTAAAATAACACTAACCCTAACCCAATCTTGATCCCTAATGCTATCCAAAACCCTAAGCGCAATCCTAACACTAACCATACCTAACCTGAACCCTAATTTTAAAACTAACCCTAACCATCATACTAAACCTAAAACAATCCCTAACCCTAATGCTAACCCTAAACCTAAAATTAACCCAAATGCTAATACTAACCCTAACCCTAACCCTAATACTAACCTTAACCCTAACCCTATCTCTAACCCTAAGCCTAAGCCTAAGCCTAAACCTAAACCTAAACCTAACCCTTACCCTGTACTAACCCTAACCCTAACTCTAACCATAACTCTATCCCTAACCCTAAACCTCACACTAACACTAACCCTAACCATAACCCTAGCAGTAACCTAACACTAACACTAAACCTAACCCTAACTATAAACCTCAATCTAAACTTAACAATAATTCTAAACCTAACCCAAACACGAACACTATCCCAACCCCCACCCAGAACCTAACTCTAAGAATAATCCTCAACGTAACACTAACCCTAATCCTATCCCTAACATAAACCATAAAACAAATACTAACCTTAACCTAACAGTAACCCTAACCCTAACCTAAACCTAAACTTAACCCTAAAGCTAAACCTAACCCTGACACTAACCCTAAGTCTCACCCTAACCCTAATTCTAAATCTAACACTAATCCGGACTTTAACCCTAAGAGTAACACTAAACCTAACTCTGACCTTAACCCAAACACTAAACCTAAACTTAACCCTAACTCTAACCTTAACCCTAACCCTAACCATAACCCTAACCCTAACACTAACACAACCCCTAACGCTAACCCTAACAGTAACTCTAACTGTAACCCTAAACCTATCCCTAACACTAACCCTAACCCTCAACCTAATACTAAACCTAAAAGTAAACCAAACCATAACCATAACCCTAACATGAACCTTAACCCTAACCCTAACTCTAATTTAACCCAAACCCTAACCCTAATCCTTTTTTATTTATTTAATTTAAAAAACTCTTTTAATTTTTTAATTTATTTTTTAACACTTTAACTCATTTATTTAATAGAATATTCAAAAGCTATATTGTAATTCTTTTTTTAGATTGATGGATCTTTATTTTATTCATTTTTTAAAAAATTTTTGGTTGTTCAAAACATTACATAGTTCTTGATATATCATATTTCAAACTTTGATTCAAGTGGGTTATGAACTCCCATTTTTAACCATAACCCTAACACGAATCTTAACCCTAACCCTAACTGTAATTTAACCCAAACCCTAACCCTAATCCTAACACTAATCATAACCCTAACTCTAACACTATCACTAACCCTAACCCTAACCTAACCCTAAACCTCAACCTAACTCTGACCCTAATCCTAAACTTTATCATAACCCTAACTATAATCCTAACCGTAACCCCTACACAAACCCTAATGCTAAACCTTACTAACCTAAACCCTAATCCTAACACTAACCCTAACCCGAACACTAACACTAACATTAACCGTAACCCTAAACATAACCCTAAACTTTACCCTAACCATAAACCTAACTCTAATCCTAACATTAACCCTAAACCTAATCCTAACACCAACCCTACTGTAACCCTAACTCTAACCCTCAAAGAAACTCTAACCCTAACCCTAACCCTAAAACTAACCTAACACTTACACCAATCCTAACTTTAACCCTAACCCTAATGCGAAACCTAAACCTAACCATAATAATATCTCTAAATCTAACCCTACACCTAAAGCTATCCCTAAAACTAACCCTAGTCCTAACACTAACTCTATATCTAAGTAGAACCCTAACCCTAACCCTAACACTAACCCTAAACGTAACCCTAACCATAAACCTAAATCTAACACTTACCCTAACCTTAACCCTAACATTTACACTAAAGATAACCCTAACGCTAACCTAACCCTAAACCTAAACCTAACCCTAACATAAACCCTAATCCTAACCCTTACTGGAGCCCTAACACTGACCTTAACACTGCCCTAACCCTAACCTAACCCTAACCCTAACCCTAATGCGAATCCTATCCTTAACCATAACCCTAAACATAATCCTAACTGTAACCCTAACACAAATCTTAACCCTAAACCTAAAACTAACCCTAAACCTAATCCTAACTCTAACACTAACACTAATCATAACACTAACCCTAAAATTCACAATAACCATGACACTAAATCTAACCCTAAAACTAACCCTAACCTAACACTAACCCTTACAAGTAATCCTAACCTTAACCCTAACCATAAACCTAACGTAACTCTAACCCTAACCATAATGATAACCGAACAGAATCTCTAACCCAAAACATAACCCTAAACATAACCTAACACTAGCCCTAACTTTTACCTAACACTAACCCTAACACTAACATTAATACTAACACTAAAACTAACACTAACTCCAACACTAACACTAACCCTAAAAGTACCATAACCCTAACCATGACAGTAACACCACACGAACCACAACACTAACCCTAACAATAACTCTAACCCTAACCCTCACCCTAACCCTTACCATAACACAAACCCTAACCCTAACACTAATCCTAACCCAAAACTTAACACTAACCATAACCTACAAGTAACACTAAAACTAAACCGAAACCAAACCCTAAACCTCAGTATACCCTTAATCCTAACCCTAACCCTATCCCTAACCCTAACACAAACCCTAACCCTAAACCTTACCCTAACACAAACCATATCCCTCACACAAACACAATCATAACAATAAACCTAACCCTAACCAGAACTTTATAACTAACCCTAACCCTAACACGAACCTTAAAACTAAACCTAACCCTAAAACTAAGCCTAAACATAACCCAACCTAAGTCTAAAACGAATCCTAAAACTAACCCTAACTGTACTGTAACACTAACACTAATCCTATCCGTAGCCAACCCTAAACCTATTCCTAACCCCAACACTCTCCCTAAACCTAACCCTAACACTAACACTAAAGCTAACCCTAAACCTAACCCTAACTCTAACACTAACCCTATCCCTAACACTAACACAAACCCGAACCATAACAATAACCCTAACCCTAATCCTATCACTAACCATATTCCCAACAATAACCCTATCACTATCCCTAAATGTAATCTAACCCTAAATCTAACCATAACCCTAAAATATCTGTAAAACTAACCCTAAATCTAACCATAACCTAACCCTAATCCTATCACTAATCATAACCCCAACAAGACCCCTATCATTAACCCAAACCTATTCATAACCTAAATCCTAACCATAACCCTAAACCTAACCATAACCCTAAACCTAACCCTAAAACTAACCCTAATGATAACCCTAACATGAACCCTAACCCTAACCCCAGCACTAAACCTAAAACTAACCCTAAACGTATCTTTAACCCTAATGCTACCCCTAACCCTAACCCTAACACTAACCCTAACCCTTACATTAACCCTAAACCTAAACCTAAACCTAACCCTAACCCTAACCCTAACACTTACTCTAACCTAACGCTAACACTAAGCCTCAACCTAACTCTAACACTAAACCAAACACTAATTTTAAACCCAACCCTAATTCTAACTGTAACAGCAACACTAATCCTAATCATAAACCCAAAACTAACCCTAAAACTAACCCTCACCTTAACTCTAATATGAACCCTAAATCTAACCCTAACTGTAACCCTAACACTAACCCACACCCTAACACTAAACCTAACACAAACCCTAACCCTAATGCTAAACCTAACAAAACCCTAACCAAACCCTAACCCTAACCTAACTTTAATCCTAATCCTTACCTAACCCTAACCCTAATACTAACCCTAACCCCAACCCTAAACCTATAAGTAAATGTAACCCTAACCCTAACCCTAAAACTAACACTAACCCTAACCCTAACCCTTATGCTAAGCCTAACCCTAAATCTAACTCTAATATTAACCATAACCCCAATGATAACCTTAAGCCTAACCCTATCACAAACACGAACCTAACCCTAACAGTAATTCTAACAGTAACCCTAAAACCAACCCTAACCCTAACTCTAAAACTAACCCTAAACCTAACCTGAACCCTAAACCTAAAGCTAACCCTATCACAAACACTAACCCTAACCCGAACACTAACCCTAACACTAACCCTAACCCTAACCCTATTAGTAACCCTAACCCTAACTGTAACCCTAATCTTAACTGTAAACCTAACCCTAACCCAAACCCTAACCATAACACAAACCCTAACACTAAACCTAACATTAACCCTAAATCCAAGCATGACCCTAACCCTAACACTAAACCTAACCCTAACCCTAAGCCTAACCCTAACCTGGCACTAAACCTAACCCTAATACTAACCCTAACACTTACATCAACCCTAAAGCTTACCATAACCCTAACCTTAACCCAAACACTAACCCTAACCCTAAACCTACCCATAAACTTACCACTAACCATAATGTTAATCCTAACCCTAACCATAACCCAAACTCTAACCCTAACCCTAATCCTAATGCTAACACTAATCCTAACCTTAACTGTGTTCCTAATCCTAAGCATAACACTAACCCTAAAGCTAACCCTAATGCTAACTGTAACACTAAACCTAATCCGAAATCTAACCCTAAAAACAACCTTAATGCCAATCCTAACTCTAACACCAACCCTAACCCTAACCGTAACTTTTACACTACTCCTAACCCTAACCTTATCCCTAACACTAAACCTAATCCTATCTTTAACCCTAATGGTAATCCTAATCCTAATACTATATGAAAAATATCCATAACCCTAAAGCTAACCCTGAACCTAACCCTAAACCTAACACTAACACAAACCCTAAACCTCTCCATAACAGTAACCCTAACCCTAACCCTAACACTAATCCTAACCCTAACACAAACAATAACCCTAACCCTAACACTAACCTTTACCCTAACCCTAAACCTACCTAATCCTAACTGTAACCCTAACCCTAACACTAAACCTAACATAAACCCTAACCTAACCTTAAGCCTAACACTAACCCTAACCTTAACCGTTACCCTAACCCTTACACTAATCCTAACCTTAACCATTACCCTAACCCTAACACTCACCTAATCATAACCATAAACCTAACACTAACCCTAAACCTAACTATAACCCTAACCCAAACACTAATGCTAACCCTAACCTTAACCCTATCACTAATATTAACACAAACTGCAACCCTATACCTAAACCTAATCCTAACAGTAACCCTAACCCTAATTCTAAAGCTAAATCTAACACAAACCCAACCCAAACACTAACTGAACACTAACCCTAACCCTAACCCTTACCCTAACACTGAACCTAAACCTAACCCTAACACTAACACTAAACCTCACAATAAACCTAACCCTATCCTTAAGTCTAACCCTAACCCTAACCCTAACCATAAACTGAACTGTAACACTAAACCAAACATTTATCCTAACCTAAACCCTAACTCTAACTGTAAAACTAACCCTAACCTTAACCATAACCCAACACCTTAAACTAACACTAACCCCAAACTTTAACATGAACCTTAACCCTAACCGTAACCCTAACACTAACCCACATCCGAACAGTAATGCTAATGCAAACCCTAATTTTAACCCTAACCCTAACACAAAACCTATCCCTAATCCTAACCCTAACCTAACCATAATCCTTGCCTAACCCTAACCCTAACACTAACCCTAACCCTAACACTAACCCTAACCCTAACACTAACACTAACTTTAACCCTAAACCTAACACTAATCCTAACCCCTACCATAACTCTATAACACTAACACTAACCCTAAGACTAAACCTAACACTAAGCCTAAACCTAACCCTAACTCTTACCATAACACTAACATTACCCCTAACAATAATTCTAAACATAACACTAACCCTAACACTAATCCTTTTTTTAAATTGGTTGTTCAAAACATTACAAAGCTCATGACATATCATCTTTCATACATTTGATTCAAGTGAGTTATGAACTCCCATTTTTACCCCAAATACAAATTACAGAATCACATCAGTTACGCATTCACAATTTTTACATAATGTCATATTAGTGACTGTTGTATTCTGTTGCCTTTCCTATCCCCTAATATCCCCCCTCCCCTCCCCTCCCCTCCCATCTTCCCTCTCTACCTCATCTGCTGTTGTTCAATTCTCTCCCTTGTTTCCCCCCTTTCCCCTCACAACCTCTTATATGTAATTTTGTGTTACATTGAGGGTCTCCTACCATTTCCATATGCTTTCCCTTCTCTCTCCCTTTCTCTCCCCCCACTCGTCTCTGTTTAATGTTAATCTTTTCCTCATGCTCTTCCTCCCTGTTCTGTTCTTAGTTGCTCACTTTATATCAAAGAAGACATTTGGCATTTGTTTTTTAAGGATTGGCTAGCTTCGCTTAGCATAATCTGTTCTAATGCCATCCATTTCCCTGCAAATTCTATGATTTTGTCATTTTTGTTTATAGATGCCACATTTTTTTTATCCATTCATCTATTGAAGGGCATCTGGGTTGATTCCACAGTCTAGCTATTGTGAATTGCCTAACACTAATCCTAATGCTAAATCTAACCCTAATGCAAACCCAAAATCTAATCCTAACACAAACCCTAACCATAACCCTAACACTAAACCTAAACCTAACTCTAAACCTAACTCTAAAACTAACCCTAACCCTAACCTGAACCCTAACCATAACCCTAACCATATCATAAACAATAACCCTAAACCTAACACTAACCCTAACCCTAACCCTAAATGTAACCCTAATTTAACTTTTAACCCTAACCCTAACCCAAACCCTAACCCTAACACAAACATCAACATTAACCCTAACACTAACCATAACCCTAAACCTAACCCTAACCCTAACACTAATCCTAACCCTAACCTTAACCCTAACAATAAACCTAACCCTAACCCTAACCCTAACACTAACCATAACCCTAACCCTAACCTGAATACTAACCCTAACCCTAACACTAACCCTAATCATAACCCTAACAGTATCCCTAACCTTAATGTAACCCTAACCCTAACCCTAACCCTAACACAAACCCTAATCTAACCCTACACCTAAACCTGTCCTAACCCTAACCCTAACACTAACCATAACCCTGACCTAACCCTAACCCTGCCACTCACCTAATCCTAACCCTAACCTAATACTAACTTTAACACTAACCCTTCACTTAACTATAACCCAAACCCAAACACTAACGCTTACCCTAACCCTAACTCTAACACTTACCCTAACCGTTACCCTAACCGTAGCCCTACCTCTAACCCTATCTTTTACCAAAGCCAAATCCTTACTCTAATGCTACCCTAGTCCTAACCATAATTCTAAGCCTTCCCCAAACCCTAACTCTATTACTAGTCCTAAACATAGCCCTCATTCTAGCTCTAATCCTAACCCTAACCCTGACCCTTATTCTGACCTTAACACTAACCTTAGATCTAATCCTGACCCTAACCCTAAACCTAACCCTAACACTATCTCTACTGGTAAACCTGTACCTAAACCTATCAGTAACCTAGCACTAGACAAACCTTATTTAAAACAGAGTCATAAATCTAGCCCTAGTTCTAAACAAAAACCCAGCACTAGCCATAACAATAACCCTTAACCTAATGTAAAGACTAAACCTCTCACTAGACCAAATGGTAGTCCTAATTGTGGCTCTAAACCTAAAACTAACCCTAACCCCACAATGACCCTTAATCTAATAGAAACCCTAGCTCTAAACCTTATCCTAAACCAAAACCTAACCCTAACACTAGACTTATCCATAACCCTTACCCTAAAACTAGCCATAAACATATCCCTCGCTATTACATTACCCAAGCCCTAATGTTAGCCCTAATCATCACACAAACTTAGCCCTTATCCTAGCCCTAAACCTAGCCCTAATCATAACCCTAACCATAACCTTAGACATAACCCTAATGCTAACCCTCGCCCTAGCCCTAACCCTAGCTCAAACTCTAATCCTTAGCCTAAAGATAACTCTAACCATAAACCTAACACTAGCCTTGACTCAAAACCCAACCCTCGTCCTAGCCCTAGCCCCGGCTCAAATGCCTACACTTACCCTAACCCTAACATTAACCCTAGGTGTATCCCTAACCCTAACCGTAATTCTAACCTTAACCCTAGCCCTAACCTTAGCTCTAACCCTATCCATTACCCTAAAGAAATGTCTAACTCAAATGCTAACCCTAGGCCTAATGATAACCCTATCGTTAACACTAACTATATCTATTACTCTAAACCTAACCCAAACCATAAATCTAATTCTATCCATTACCCTAACCCTCTCCCGAACCCACAAGTAATTCAACCATGAACCCTAAATCTTAACCTAAACCAAACCCTACGCGGACACTGACCCTAATAATACACCTAGCTCTAAACATGACCCTTACCCTACACCTAAACCTTACAATAGACATAGCCATAACCTAACACTAAAACTAATACTAACCATAAACCGAGACTTGACATTAGCCCTAGCCCTAATCCTAGCCATAGCCCTAACACAAACCCTCAACCTAGCCCTAAACCTAGTCTTAATCCTAACCCAAACCATAACCTTAGTCCTAACCCTAATTCTAACTATTTCCCTAGCCCTAAACCTAGCTATAACCCTATCCCTTCCCCTAAACCTAATCCTAACCCTAACACTAACACTAACCCTAACCCTAGGCCTAACCCTAACACTAACCCTAGCGCTAATCCTAGCCCTAATTTAGCCCTAACCCTAAACCTACCCTTAACCTTAGCCCAAAGACTAACTCTAACTCTCGCCCTAGCCCTATTTCTAGTTCTAACCCTATCTGTTACCATAACCCTAACACTAGCCCTAAACTTAGCCCTAACCCTAGCGATAGCCCTAAACCTAGATCTAACCATAACAATAAATCTAAGCCTAAACTTCACCCTACCATTAGCCCTAACACTATCGCTAATCATAAAACTAGCCCTAACCCTAGGCCTAGTTCTAAAACAAAACTGAGCCATAGCCCTATCCCTAACCCTACCTAACCTTAAACCTAGACCTGACACTAGCCCTATCCCTAGTCCTAATCCTAGTTCTACGCCCAGCCTTAATCCTTACCCTGATCTGAACACCAGCCTATCCCTAATTTTATCCCTTGTTCTAGCACTAATCATAGCTGTAACATCATACCTTACCATAACACTAACACTAACACTAACCTTAACCCTAGGCCTAAACCTAACACTAACCCTAGCACTAATCCTAGCCCTAATTTAGGCCTAACACTAATCCTAACCCTATCCCTATCCCTAAGACTAACTCTAACTCTCGCCCTTGCCCTATCCCTAGTTCTAAACCTATCCCTTACAATAACCCCAAACCTAGCCCTATCCCTAGCCCAACCTTAGCCGTAACCTTTGCTCTACCCCTAAAACTGGATCAATTTAAGCCTAAATCTCACCCTAACACTAGCCCTAACAGCAATGCTAATTGGAAAACTAGCCCTAACCCTAACCTAGCCCTAAAACAAAACTGAGCCATAAACCTAACCCTAACCCTTAACCTAAACCAAACACTAATCCTAAACCTAGCCCTAACCCTTGCCATAATTTGAGTGCTAAACATAACCCTAGAAGTAACCCTGAACCTGACTCGGATCCTAAGACTAACCCTAGCTCTAAACATTGCCTTAATGCTAAACCAAGTAGTAGCCCTAATCAGAAACCAAGTTCTTTCATTAGCCATAGCCCTAATGCTAACACATATCCTAGTGCTAATCTGAGCCCTAATCCACGGTTTAACTCTAAGACTAACCCTAACCCTAACCTTATCCGTAACCCTATGCCTAATCCTAAACCTACCTCTAATCCTACCCTTACCCGAAGCCAAACCCTCACCCTAATGCTACCCTAGTCCTAACACTAATCCTTAGCCTATCCCAAACCCTAACTCTATTACTAGTCCTAACCCTAGGCATCATTCTCGCTCTAGCCCTAACTCAAACCTGACCCTTATTCTGACCCTAACACTAACCCTAGATCTAAACCTGACACTAATCCTAAACCAGACCCTATCTCTACCCCTACTGGTAAACCTATACTTAAACCTAACAGAAATACTAGCACTAGACCAAACCTAATCCTAAATAGAGCCGTAAATCTAGCTCTAGCCCTAAATAAAACTTTGAACTAGCACTAACAATAACCCTTAACCTAACACAAAGACTAACCCTATCCCTAGATAACCAATGCTATTCCTAATTCTGGCCCTAACCCTAACCCAAACACTGATGCTTACACTAACTAAACCCTAGCTCTAAACCTTATCCTAACCAAAAACCTAACCCTAACACTAGACTTATCTATAACCCTAACTCTAAAACTAGCCATAACCATAACCCGAGCTCTTACATTACCCATAGCCCTAATGCTAGCCATAAACATCACACAAACCTAGCCCTTGTCCTAGCCCTAAACATAGCCCTAATTGTAACCCTAACCGTAACCCTACACGTAACCCTAATTTTAACCCTCCCCCTACTCCTAAACCAAGCTCAAACTCTAACCCTTTTCCCAATCATAACACTAACCCTAACCTACCTAACTAACCCTAGCCCTGACTCTAACCCTAACCCTTGCCCTAGACCTAACCCTAGCTCTAACCCTAATACTTACCCTAAACTTAACCCTGACACTAACCCTAGGCGTAACCCTAACCCTGGGCATAAACTTAACCTTAACTCTAGCCCTAACCTTAGCTCTAACCCTATCTATTACCCTAAAGATAAACCTAAACCAAATGCTAACCCTAGGCCTAATGCTAACCCTATCGCTAACAGTAACCCTATCCATTACACTGACATTAGCCCTAAACCCAACCCTATCCCTTACTCTAATCCTAAACTGAACCCTAATGCTAATACAAGCCTTAACCCTAAACCTTAACCTAAAACAAACCATACCCGGACCCTAACCCTAATACACACCTAACTCTAAACCTGATCCTTACCCTAATCCTAACCCTTACACTAGACCTAGCCATAACCTAATCATAAAACTAACACTTACTCTGAACCTAGACCTGAGATTAGCCCTAGCCCTAACACATACTCTCATCCTGGCACTAAACCTAGCCTTAATCCTAACCCAAACCCTAACCCTAGCCCTAAATCAAATTCTAACCTGAACCCTAGCTCTAAATCCAGCTATAACCCCATCCCTTCCCCTAAATCTAATCCTAAACCTAACACTAACCATAACACTAGCTCTAACCCTAGGCCTAAACCTAACTCTAACCCTAGCTTTAATCCTAGCCCTAATTTAGCCCTAACCCTAAAGCTACCCCTAACCCTAGCCCAGAGATTATCTCTAATCGCACCCCAGGCCTATTTCTAGTTCTAACCCTATCCATTACCATAACCTTAACACTAGCCCTAACCTTAATCTTAATGCAGGCCCTAGCCCTAGACCTAGATCTAACCATAACAATAAATCTAATCCTAAACCTCATCCTACCACTAGCCCTAACACTATCGCTAATCCTAAAACTAGCCCTAACCTCAGCCCCAGCTCTAAAACAAAACTGAGCCATAGCCCTAACCCTAACCCTAGCCTAATGGTAATGCTAAACTTGACATTAGCCCTATCACTAATTCTTACCTTTACCCTAACACAAAACCTAACCCTACACCTAGACTTAATCCTAGCCCTAATTCGAGTCCTAACCCTAACCCTGATCAATAACACTGATCCTGATTCTGACCCTAACACTAACCCTATCTCTAATCATCTCCCTAAACCTAAACCTAATCTAAACACAAGACCTTGACCTAGACCTAATGCTAATTCTAAAACTAGCCCTAATCTTAACTCTAGTTCTTACAATAGCCATAGTTCTACCTTATCCCTAACCTAACCCAAAACCTAGCCATAATTTGAGCCCTAATCCTAGCTTTAACCCTATCCTAACCCTAGCCCTAGCCCAAAAACTTAACATACACCTAACCCAAAAACTAAACCTTAAAGTAACCCGAACCATGGCCCTAATCCTAACCATAACCCTAGCCCTAACACTAGCTCTAATCTTATTTATTACCCTAACCATAACCCTAACAGAATTCTAACCCTAGGCCTAACACTAACCGTAGTCCTAACCTAACAATAAACCTAGCCCTCACTGTAGCTCTATTCCTAACCATTACCCTAACCATAACCCTAACTGAATTCTATCCCTAGGCATAACCTTAACACTATCCCTAACCCTAAGGCTATCCATTACCCTAAACCTAAACTGAACCCTAACCCTAACCATATCCATTACCCTAACCCTAATACTAACCCTAATGCTAATTTGAGCCCTAACCCTAAACCTTAACCTAACACATAACCCTAACCCTGATTCCAACCCTAATAATACCCTAGCTGTAGAGCTGACCCTAACACTCAACCTAACCCTTACAATAGATCTAGCTATAAACCTAACCCTAAAACTATCCCTAAACATAACCCTAGACCTGACATTAGCCCTACCTCTAATCCTACACCTAACCCTACCACAAACCCCTAGTCCTAATTCTAGCACTAAGCCTAGTCTTAATCCTAACCATAGCCTTAACCCTAGCCCTATCCCTAATTTTATCCTTTTAAATTTAATTTTGACCTAACCAAAAACGTAGCTGTAACCTCATGCCTTACCCTAACCCTAGAACTAATCCTAGTCCTAACTCTAAACCTAACCCTATCCCTAGCCCTAAGACTAAATCTAACTCTCTCCGTAGCCCTATCCCTAGTTCTAAACCTATCCTTTACCATAACCCAACCTCTAGTCCTATCCTTAGGCCCAACCTTAGCCCTAACCTTTGCCCTAACCCTAAACGTGAATCTAACCCTAACCTTAAGCCTAAAGCTCACCCTAATACTGCCATGACTCTAATACTAATTGAAAAACTAGCCCTAACCCTAACCTAGCCCTAAAACAAAACTGAGCCATAAACCTAACCCTAACCCTTAACCTAAACCAAACAATAACCCTAAACCTAGCCCTAAATCTTGCCATAATTTGAGTGCTAAACCTAACCCTAGAAGTAACCCTGACCCTGACTTGGTTCCTAACACTAACCCTAGCTCTATACATTGCCCTAACGCTAACCCTAGAACTAGCCCTAATCAGAAACCAAGTTTTTTCATTAGCCATAACCCTAAAGCTAACACAAATCCTAGCGCTAATCCAAGCTCTAAACCTAGGTTTAACCCTAAGACTAACCTTAACACTAACCCTAGCCCTAAAGCTATCTCTAACCCTAATCCTACCTCTAAACCCATCCCTTTCCCTAAGCCAAACCCTCACCCTAATGTTACCTAGTCCTAACCCTAATCCTTAGCCTACCCCAATCCCTGACTCTATTACTAGTCCTAATCCTAGCCCTCATTCTAGTTGTAACTCTAACCCAAACCCTGACCCTTATTCTGACTCTAACACTAACCCTAGAACTAAATCTCACACTAACCGTAAACTGGATGCTACCCCTACCCCTACCAGTAAACCAGTACCTAAACCTAACAGTAACACTAGCACTAGACCAAACCTAATCCTAAATATAGACATAAATCTAGCCCTAACCCTAAACAAAAAGCTTGCACTAGCCCTACAAATAACCCTTAACCTTACCCAAAGTCTAACCCTATCCCTAGACCCAACACTAGTTCTAATTCTGGCCCTAACCCTAACCCTAATCCTAACAGATAGCCCTAATGCTAGCCATAAACACCACACAAACCTAGCCTTATCCTAGCCCTTAACCTAGTCCTAATCGTAACCCTAAGAGTAACCCTAGCTTGACTCTACCCCTAAACATCGCCCTAGCCCTACCCTAGCTCATATCCAAACACTTACCCTAAACCTAACCCTGACACTAACCCTAGGCTTAACCTAACCCTAGCCCTAATCCTAACCTTAACCCTAGCACTAATCTGACTTCTAACCTTTAACCTTTAACATTAACCTAAAGATAAGCCTAACTCAAATGCTAACCCTAGGCCTAACGCTAATCCTATCACTAACCCTAACCCTATCCAATACTCTAAACTTAACTTGAACCCTAAACCTAACCCTATCCATTACCCTTCTTCCAACCCTAACTCTAATGCTAATTCAACCCTTAACTCTAAACCTTAAACTAAACCAAAGCCTACCCATCCCTGACCCTAATGACATGCCTAGCTATAAATCTGACCCTTACACTAAACGTAATACTTACACTAGACCTAGCCATAACCTAACCCTAAAACTATTCCTAACCAAAACCCTAGACCTGACATTAGCCCTATCCCTAATCCTAGCCATAGCCCTAACACAAACCCTCAAACCTAGCCCTAAAGCTAGCCTTAGTCATAACCCGAACCCTAACCTAGCCCTAACCCTAATTCTACTCTCGCCCTACCCCTAAACCTAGCTATAACCCCATCGTTTTCCCTAAACCTAACCCTATTTCTAACGCTAACACTAACCCTAGAGTTAATCCTAGTCCAAAATTAGCCCTAAACTTAAACCCACCAGTAACCCTAGCCCTAAGACAAACTCTAACTCTCGTCCTAGCCCTTTTTCTAGTTCTAACCCTATCTATTATCATAATTGTAACACTAGCCCTACCTTTAGCCCTAACCATAGCCCTAGCCCTAAACCTAGATCTAACCATAACAGTAATATAAGATTTAACCTCACCTTACTACTAGCCCAAACACTATCGCTAATCCCAAAACTAGCCATAACCCTAGCCCTAGCTCTAAAACAAAAGTGAGCCATAGACCCAACCCTAACCCTAAACTAAACGTAACCCTAGACCTGACATTAGCCCTATCCCTAATTCTTACCCTAACCCTAACAAAAATCCTAACCCTACACCTAGCCTTAACCCTCACCCTAATTTGAGTCCTATTCCTAATCCTAAAACTAACACTGATCCTGACTCTGACCCTAACACTAACCCTATTCTAATCATCCCCCTAAACCTAAACCTAATATAAGCACTAGACCTAGTCCTAATGCTAACCCTAATATTAGCCCTAATTGTAACCTTAGTTCTTACTTTAGCTGTAGTCCTATACTAGCCCTAACCTAACCCAAAACCTGGCCCTAATCTGAGACCTAAACCTAGTTTTAATCATAGCCCTAACCCTATCCGTAGCCCTAACACTTAACCTAAACCTAACCCTAAACCTAAACCTTGTCCTAACCTGAAACCTAAACCAAACCATAGCCTATTCCTAATCATAACACTAGCCCTCAACCTAGATATAATTTTATCCATTACCCTAATCATAATCCTAAGCAAATTCTAACCCTAAGCATAACCCTAACAATAGCCCTAACCTAACCATAGCCCTACTCCTAATTGTAGCTCTAATCCTATCCATTACCTGAATCATATCTTTAACCAAAATCTATCCCTAGGCCTAACTCTAACTCTATGCCTCACCCTAACCCTGTCCATTATACTAAACCTAACCTGAACCTGAAACCTAACCATATCCATTACACTAACCCTAATGCTAATTTTAGCCCTAACCCTAAACCTTAACCTAACCCATACCCTAAAACTGACTCTGACCCTAATAATACCCCTAGCAGTAAACCTGACCCTAAACCTCAGTGTAATCCTTACAATAGACCTGACAATAAACCTAAACCTAAAACTATCCCTAACCATAACCCTAGAACTGACATTAGCCATACACCTAACCCTAACACAAACCCTACTCCTAATCCTAGTCCTAAGCCTAGCCTTAATCCTAGTACTAACCTTAACAAGAGCCCTAACCCTAATTTTATACCATGCCCTAGCCAAAATGTAGCTGTACATCATACCTTACCCTAACCCTAATGCTAACCTTAACCCTAGCCCTAACTCTAGGCCAAAACCTAACACTAACCCTAGGGCTAATCCTAGCCCTAATTTAACCCTAATCCTAAACCTAATCCTATACCTAGCCCTAAGACTAACTCTAACTCTCGCCCTAGCCCAATCCCTAGTTCAAAACGTATCCCTTACCATAACCCCAAACCTAGCCCTATCTCTAGCCCCAACCCTAACTCTAACCATCACACTAGCCCTAAACCTGGTTGTAAACCCTAACCTTAAGCCCAAACTTCATCCTAACACTAGCCCTAAACCTAATGCTAATTGGAAAACTAGCATTAAAACATTAACGCTAACCCTACCCTAGCCCTAAAACAAAACCGAGACATAATCCTAACCCTAACCCTTAACGTAAACCAAACACTAACCTTACACCTATCCCTAAACTTAGCCCTATTTTTAGTCCTAACCCTAACCATAGAAATAACCCTGACCCTGAGTTGGACCTTAACAGTATCCCTAGCTCTAAACATTGCCATAACTCTAACCCTAGAACTAGCCCTAATCAAAAAACTAGTTCTTTCATTAGCCATAGCCCTAATGCTAACACAAATCCTAGCCTTAATCCGAGCCCTGACTCTAGCCCTAACCCTAACTGTACCTCTAACCCATTCCTAACCCTAAGCCAAACCCTCACCCTAATGCTACTCTAGTCCTAACCTTAATCCTTAGCCTACCCCAAACCCTAACACTAGAACTAGTCCTAAACCTAGCCCTCATTTTAGCTTTAACCCTAATCCTAACCCTGACCCTTATTCTGACCCAAACACTAACCCTAGATCTAAACCTGACCCTAACCCTAAACTGAACCCTAACATTACCCTATCGGTAAACCTATACTTAAATCTAACTTTACACTAACACTAGACCAAACCTAATCCTAAATAGAGTCAGAAATCTAGCCTTAGCCCTAAAGAAAATCGTAGAGCTAGCCCTAACAATAACCCTTAACCTAAACTAAAGACTAAACCTATCATTAGACCAAACGCTAGTCCTAATTGTGGCCCTAACCATAAAACTAACCCTAACTCAATGATGACCCTTAAACTAATAGAAACCCTAGCTCTAAACCGAATCCTAAACCATAACCTAACCCTCACACTAGACTTATCCATAACCCTGACTCTAACGCTAGCCATAACCATATCCCTAGCTCTTACATTACCCATAGCCCTAATGTTAGCCCTAAACATCACACAAAACCTAGACCTTATCCTAGCCCTAAACCTAGCCCTAAACATAACTCTAACCATAACCTTAGAACAAACCCTAATGCTAACGCTCGCCCTAGCCCTAACCCTAGCTCAAACTCTAATCCTTAGTCTAAAGATAACCCTAACCCTAAACCTAACCCTAGCCCTGACTCAAACTCTAACCCTTGCCCTAGGCCTAACCTTAGTTCAAATGCCTACACTTACCCTAACACTAACCCTAACATTAACCCTAGGCCTAACCCTAACCCTAACCCTAAACCTAACCTTAAGCCTAGCCCTAACCTTAGCTCTAACCCTATCCATCACCCTAAAGGTAAGCCTAACCCAAATGCTATCCCTAGGCCTAACAATAACCCTATCACTAACACTAACCCTATCCATTACTCTAAACCTAGCTGGAACCATAAACTTAATTCTAACCCTAACCCTAACCCACTGCTAATTCAAGCATTAACCCTAAATCTTAACCTAAACCAAACCCTAATCGGACCTTGACCCTAATAATACACTTAGCCCTAAACCTGACCCCTACCCTAAATCTAACCCTTATACTAGACATAGCCATAACCTAACACTAAAACTAATACTAACCATTAACCTATATCTGACATTAGCCCTAGCCCTAATCCTAGCTTTAGCCCAAAACAAACCCTCAGCTTAACCCTAAACCTAGCCTTAATCCTAACCCAAACACTAACCTTAGTCCTAACCCTAATTCTAAACCTTGCCGTAGCCCTAAAGCTGGCTATAACCCTATCCCTTCCCCTAAGCCTAATCCTAACCCTAACACTAACACTAACACTAACCCTAGCCCTAGGCCTAACACTAACATTAACACTAGTGCTAATCCTAGCCCAAATTTAGCCCTAACCCTAAACCTACCCCCTACCCTAGCCCAAAGACTAACTCAAACTCTCGCCCTAGCCCTATTTCTAGTTCTAACCCTGTTATCATAACCCTAACACTAGCCCTAACCTTAGCCCTAACCCTAGTCATAGCCCTAAACATAGATCTAACCATAACAATAATTCTAAGCCTAAACACCACCCTACCACTAGCCCTAACACTATCACTAATCATAAAACTAGCCCTAACCCTAGGCCTAGTTCTAAAACAAAACTGAGCCATAGCCCTATTCCTAACCATAGCCTAACCTTAACCCTAGACCTGATATTAGAACTATCCCTAGACCTAATCCTAGTTCTAAGCCTAGACTTAATCCTAACCCTAATTTTAGCCATAGCCCTTACCCTAATCCCTTGTCCTAGCACTAAACATAGCTGTAACATCATACCTTACCCTAACCCTAATGCTAACCCTAACTCTAGCCCTAAATCTAGGCCTAAATCTAACACTAACCCTAGCACTATTCCTAGCCCTAATTTAGCCCTAACAGTAAACCTAACCCTATCCCTATCCCTAAGACTAACTCTAACTCTCACCCTAGCCCTATCCCTAATTCTAAACCTATCCCTTACCATAACCCCAAAGCTAGCCCTATCCCTAGCCCCAAACTTAGCCCTAACCTTTGCCCAAGGCTTAACCCTGGATCTAAAACTAAAATTAAGTATAAACCTCCCCCAAACACTAGCCCTAATCCTAATGCTTATTGGAAAACCAGCCCTAAATCTACTCTAACCCTAAAAGAAAACCGAGCCATAACCCTAACCCTTAAACTAAACCAAACCCTAAAGCTACAACTAGTCCTAAACCTAGCCCTAATTTGAGTCCTAAACCTAACCCCCGAAATAACACTGACACTACCTCGGCCCCTAACACTAACCCTAGCTCTAAATATTGCCCTAACATTAACCCTAGAACTAAGCCTAAACAAAAAAACCTAGTTCTTTCATTAGCTGTAGCCCTAATGATAACACAAATCCTAGCCTGAATCTGAGACCTAACCCTATTTTTTAACTCTAACCCTAACCCTAACCCTAGCCCTAAACCTAACACTAACCCTAACCCTACCTTAAACCCTATCCCTTTCCCTAAGTCAAACCCTAAGCCTAATGCTACCATAGTCTTAAAATTAATCCTTCACCTACCCCAAACCCTAATTCTATTACTAGTCCTATCCTAGCCCTCATTCTAGCTCTAAACCTAACCCTATCCCTGACCCTTATTATGACCCTAACACTAACCCTAAGTCTAAACCTGACCCTAACACTAAACCGAAACCTAACACTTCCCATACCGGTGAAGCTATACTTAAACCTAACAGCAACACTGGCACTAGACGAAACCTAATCCTAAATATAGTCATAAATTTAGCCCTAGACCTAAACAAACACTTAGCACTAGCCCTAACAATAACCATTAACCTAACTTAAAGACTAACCCTATCCCTAGACCCAACACTGGTCGTAATTCTTGCACTCACCCTAAACATAACCCTATCTTGAACAATGACCCTTAACCTAACTTAAAGACTAACCCTATCCCTAGACCCAACGCTAGTTGTAATTCTTGAACTCACCCTAAACATAACCCTATCTTGAACAATGACCCTTAACCCTAAAATCTCTAGCTCTAAGCCTTATACTAAACTAAAATTTAACCCTAACAATAGACATATCCATAACCCTGAACCTAAAACTAGCCATAACACTAGCCCTAGCTCTAAAACAAAAGTGAGCCATAGACCCAACCCTAACCCTAAACTAAACGTAATCCTAGACCTGACATTAGCCCTATCCCTAATTCTTACCCTAACCCTTACACAAACCCTAATCCTACACCTAGCCTTAATCCTAGCCCTTTATTGAGTCTATCCATAACTCATGAGTAACACTGATCCTGACTCTGACAGTAACACGACCCTATCTCTAATCATCACCCTAAACCTAAACCTAATCTACACACTAGATTTAGACATAATGCTAAACTTAACACTAGCCCTAATAATAACCCTAGTTCTAACATTAGCCCTAACCTAACTCAAAACCTAGACCTAATCAGAGCCCTAACCCTAGCTTTAACCCTAGCCCTAACCCCAACCCTAGCCCTAATAGTTAACCTAAACCTAAACATAAACCTAAACCTTGTCCTAACCCAAAATCTAACCCAAACCATAGCCCTAATCCTAACCATAATCCTAGCCCTATCCCAAGCTCTAATATTATCCATTACCCTAACCATAACCCTAACCAAATTCTAACCCTAGACCTAACCCTAACCATAACTCTAACCCAACCATCACCCTAGTCCTAACTGTAGCTCTAATCCAATCAATTACCCTAACCATAACCTTAACCAAATTCTAGCCCTAGGCCTAAACTTAACCCTATCCCTAACCCTAAACCTGTCCATTACTCTAAATCTAACCTTAACCCTAAAATTAACAGTATCCATTACCCTAACTCTAACACTAACCTTAATGCTAATTTGAGCCCTAAGCCTAATCCTTAACCTAACCCATATCCTAACCCTGACTCTGACCCTAATAATACCCCTAGCTGTAAACCTGACTCTAACCTTCAACCTAACACTTACAACAGACCTGGCCATAATCCTTAGCCTAAAACTATCCCTAACCATAACCCTAGACATGACATTAGCCCTATCCCTAATCCTAGCCCTAACCCTAACACAAATCCTAGCCCTAATCCTATCCCTAAGCCTAGCCTTAATCCTAACCCTAACATTAACCCTATTCCTAACCCTAATTTTGTGCTTTGCCCTAGCCCTAAATGTAGCTGTAACATCATACCTTACCCTAACCCTAATGCTAAACCTAACCCTAGCCCTAAACCTAGGCCTAAACCTACAACTAATCATAGTTCTAATCTAGCCCTAATTTAGCCCTAACCCTAAACCTAACACTATCCCTAGACCTAGGAATAACTCTAACTCTAGCCCTAGCCCTAGCCCTAGTTCTAAACCTATCCATTGCCATAACCCAAACTTTAGCCCTATCCCTAGCCCCAACCCTAGCCCTAACCTTCACCCTAGCCAAAAACCTGGATCTAACACTAACCTTAAGCCTAAAGCTCACTCTAACACTAACCCTAACCCAAATGCTAATTGGAAAACTAGCCCTAACAGTACCCTAGCCCTAAAACAAAATTGAGCCATAACCCTAACCACAACCCTTAACCTAAACCAAACACTATCCCTACACCTAGCCCTATACTTAGCCCTAATTTGAGTTCAAGTCCTAACCCTAGAAGTAACCCTG
The DNA here is from genome assembly GCF_021218885.2 of Marmota monax. NCBI lineage: Eukaryota > Metazoa > Chordata > Mammalia > Rodentia > Sciuridae > Marmota > Marmota monax. The sequence goes on from NW_026693182.1 coordinate 109,571, forward strand.
ACCCTTACTCAAACACTAACAGTAACCCTAGCTCTAAACATTGCCCTAACGCTAACCCTAGAACTAGCCCTAAAAGGAATCCTAGTTCTTTCATTATCTGTAGCCCTAATGCTAACACAAATCCTTGCCCTATTCCGAGGCCTAAACATAGGTTTAACTCTAAATCTAACCCTAACCCTAACCCAACCCTAACTCTACCTCTAACCCTATCCCTTACCCTAAGCCCAACCCTCACCCTAATGCTACCCTAGTCCTAACCATAATTTTTAGCCTACCTCAAACGTTATCTCTATTACTAGCCCTAAACCTAGCTCTCATTCTAGCTCTAACCCCAACTCTAACCCTGACCATTATTCTGGCCCTAACACTAACCCTAGGTCTAAACCTGACACTAACCCTAAAGCAAACCCTAACCCTACCCCTACTGGTAAATCTATACCTAAACCTACCCATAACACTAGCACTAGACCAAACCTAGTCCTAAATTGATTTTTAAATCTAGCCTTAGCACTAAGCAAAAACCTAGCACTAGCCCAAAACAATAACCATTAACCTAACTTAAAGAATAATTATCCCTAGACCCAACGCTAGTCCTAAATCTGGTCCCCGAACAATGACCATTACCCTAAAACAAACCCTAGCTCTAATTCTTATACTAACCAAAAACCTAACTAGAATGCTAGACTTATCCATAACCCTAACCCTAAAACTACCCATAACCATATCCCTAGCTCTTACATTACCCATAGCCCTAATACTAGCCATAAACTTCACACAAATGTACCCTTATCCTAGCCCTAAACCTAGCCCTTATTGTAACCCTAACAAGAAGCCTAGACCTAACCCTAACCCTAACCCTTGCCCTAATCCTAATTCTAGCTCAAACTCTAACCTTAATATAAACATAACCCTAACCCTAACCCTAACATTAGCCCTGACTCTAAACCTAATGCTCACGCTAGCCCTAATACTAGCTCAAGTGCTAACATTTACCCCAAACCTAACCCTGACAAGAACCCTAGGCCTAACCCGAACCCTAGCCCTAATTCTAACCTTAACCCTAGCCCTAACCTTAGCTCTAACCCTATCCATTACCCTAAAGATAAGCCTAACCCAAATGCTAAATCTACGCCTAATGGTAACATTATTGCTAACACTAATCCTATTCATTACAGTAAACCTAAACTGAACCCTGAACCTAACCCTATCAATTACCCTAACCCAAACCCTAGCACTATCCCTAACGCTAATTCAAGCCTTAACCCTAAATCTTAACCTAAACCAAATCCTACTCGAACTCTGACCCTAATAATACACCTAGCTTTAAACCTGACCCTTAACCTAAACCTAACCCTTAATTAGACCTAGCCATAACCTAATCCTAAAACTAACCATAACCATAAACCCAGACCCAACATTAGCCCCAGCCCTAATCCTAGCCCTAACCCTAACACAAACACTAGTCCTCGTAGGCCCATAACTAGCTTTAATCCTAACCCAAACCCTAACTCTAGCCCTATGTCTAATTTTAACCCTAGCCCTAGACCTGAACTTAGGTATAACCCCATCCTTTCCCCTAACCCTATCACTAACCCTAACCCTAACACTAACCATATCTCTAGCCCTAACCATAGGCCTAACCCTAACACTAACCCTAGCACTAATCCTAGCCCTAATTTAGCCCTAACCCTAACTCTACACCAACCTTGGCCTAAGACTAACTCTAACTCTCCCCAGCCCTATTTCTAGTTCTAAACCTATCTATTACAATAAACCTAACACAAGCCCTAAACTTAGCCCTAACCAGCGCTAGACCCTACCCTAGATCTAACCATAACTCTACATTTGACACTAACCCTAAGCCTAATCCTCAACCTACCACTAGACCTAACACTATCACTAATCCTAAAACTAGCCATAACCCTAGCCTTATCCCTTAAACAAAACCGAGCCATTGTCCTAACCCTAAATGTTAACCTAAACCAAACCTTAACCCTAAACCTAGCCATAACCTTCTAGCTCTAATTTATGTCCTAGTCTTAAAATTAACCCTGACCCTGACTTATATTTTAACAGTAACCTTAATTCTAAATATCACACTAACCCAAAAGGTAATGCTAACTAACACTAGATCTATACCAAATACTAACTCTAATCATAACCTTAGTTCTTATATTAGACATAGTCCTAACCCTAGCCCTAAACCTAACAGAAAAACTAGTCCTAATGTGAGCCCTAACCCTAGATGTAAACCTAAACCTAAACCTAGCCCTAGCCCTAACCCTAGCTCTAATTCTATAACTTACTCTAAGCCAAACCCTATCCATAATGCTAACCTTAGTCCTAATCCTAATCCATAGCCTAATCCAAACACTAACCCTATCACTAGTCCTAACACTAGCCCTCATTCTAGCTCTAACCCTAACTCAAATCCTTACCCTAACACAAACCCTCAGTCTAAACTGGCCCTAACCCTAAAACAAATCCTAAAACTAGCCCTACCCATAAACTTATACCTAAATCTAACCCTAACACAAGCCCTAGACCTAATCCTAATCCTAAATATAGCCATAACTCTAGACCTAGACCTAAAAAAACCCCTGAGCCCTAGCCCTAACATAATCCTTAACCTAAAGCAAACACTAACCCTATCCCTAGACCTAACCCTAGTCCCAATTCTGGCTTTTACCCTAAACCTAACTCTAACCTGAACATTGACCCTTACACTAACACTAAACCTAGCTCTAAACCTGAACCTAACCCAAAACCTAAACCTAACACTAGACAAAGCCATAACCCTAACACTAAAACTTGCTCTAATCAGAACCCTAGATCTTACTTTACACAGAACCTTACCCTGGGCATAAACCTAACACAAAACCTAGCCCTAATCTGATACCTAAACCTACCCTAAGCATAACCATAATCCTAAATGTAGCCCTAACCCTAAACATAACCCTAGCCCTATTTCTAAAAATAAACATAACCCTAGCACTAATCCTAACCTTAACCCTAGTAATAACCCTAGCTCTAACCCTAACATTACCCTAACCCTAACCCTAATAATAATCTAGCCCTAAACCTAACCCTTTTTCTAACCCTAATCATAAACCTAACCATTGACCTAACCCTTAACCTAACCCATGCCATAAACTTAACCCTAAACCTTACCATGAATCAAAACTATACCTATCCCTAAACCTAAATTTAACCATAACCTAAACTTAACCCTAGACCTAATCTTATATCTAATCCAATACATTTTCTAAAACTAACCCTAACACTAATGACAACGTAGTCCTAACTCCAACCCTAACCCTAACCATAACCCTAACCCTAAACCGAACATGAACCCTAACCATAACATTAACCCTATGTGTAAAACTAACCCTACCCCTAACCCTAACCCTAAGCCTAAAACTAACCCTAACCCTAACAATATTCCTACCCTACACCCCAAACTAACAATAAACGTAACCTTAAACCTAACTCTAACCCTAACACTAACCCTAAATCTAATGCTATCATGAACTCTAACCATAACCATTACCATAACACTAACCCTAACCTTTAAACTAACCCTAAACCTAACACTAACCTAACACTAACCATAACCCTAAACCTAAACCTAACCCAAACACTAACTGACCCTAACCCTAACCCTAACCCTAACCAGAAACCTAACCCTAACACTAAAACTAAACCTAAACCTAATCCTATCCCTAACACTAAATCTAACCATAACTCTAACAGTACACTAACACTAACCCTAACCCTAACCCTATACCTAAACCTAATCTTTAACGTAAAGGTAATCCTAACCCTAACCCTAACACTAACCTTAAAACTCACCCTTACCCTAACCCTAACCCTAACCCTAATCCTAACAGTAAGCCTAAACCCAACACTAACCATTACCTAAACACTATTCCAAACACTAACTCTAACCATAATTCTAACCCTAACCCTCACTTAACCCTCAATATAACCCTAAAACAAACCCTAACCCTAAACCTAACACTAACTCTAACCCTAACTATAACCATAACACTAACCCTAAAAGTAATCTTAACCCTGACAGTAACCCTAAATCTAACCCTAACACTAAACCTAACCTTAACCCTAACTCTAACATTAACCCTAACCCTAACCCTAACTGTAACACTAACACTAACCATAAATCTAAAACTAAACCTAACCCTAATCCAAACACTAACCCTAACCATAACTTAACTGTAACCCTAACCTTGACATAAACCTCACCCTAACACTAACCCTAACCCTAACACTAATTCTAACCCTAACACTAAACCTAACCCTAATTCTAAACCTAAGCTTAAACCTAAACCTAAACCTAACAGTAAACCTAACACTAAACCTAACACTAACACTAACCCAAAATCTAACCCTAACACTACCTCAATCCTAACTTTAACCCTAACAATAACCTATACCTAACACTAACTCTAACCCTAATACTAACCATAACCCTAACCCTAACCCTAAACCTAACCCTAACAGAAAATGTAAACCTAACTGTAACCCTAACACAAATTATAACCCTAACCCAAACACTAATAATAACCCTAACCCGAACCCTAACCCTAAACCTAACATTAACTTAAACTTTAACCCAAACCTAACCCATATATTAAAACTAAACCTAACCCGAAACCTAACCATAACACTAACCCTAAACTTAATCCTAAATATAACACTAACCCTAACCTTAACCCTAACCCTAACACTAACTCTAAATCTATCCCTAAGCCTAACACTATTCCTAACCCTAACCCTAAACCTAACCTTAACACTAACATTAAGCCTAACCCTAAATCTAACCCTAACCCTAACCCTAATCCTAACCGTAACACCAACAATAACCATAACCCTAACCCTATTGCTAACACTAACCCTAAACCTACCCTAACTCTATCACTAACATTAACCCTAATCCTAACACTAACACTAAACCTAACCCTAAACCTAAACTTAAACCTAACAGTAACTCTAACCCTACCATAACCCGAACCCTAACCCTAACCCTAAGTAAACCTAACCCTAACCCTAAACATAAACATAAACCTAACCCTAATCCTAATAATAACCCTAATCCTAACCATAACGCTAACCCTAAACCTAAAACTAAACTTAGCCCTAAACCTAACTCTAAACCTAACACTCAACCTAACTCTAACTGTAACAGTAATACTAACTGTAATCGTAAACCTAAACCTAACCCTAAACCTTACTATAACCCTAATCAAACACAAACACTAACACTAAACCTAACCCTAACAATAAATTTAACCCTAATGCTAACCCTAATCCTAACTCTAAAAATAACACTAAGCCTAACCCTAAAACTAAACCTAAACCTAACACTACCCCTACCCCTAACCCTAACCCTAACACGAACCATAAACCCAACCCTAACCCTAAGTCAACCTAACCCTAACCCTAATCCTAATCATAACACTAAACTTAACCATAACACTAACGCTAAACCTAACCATAAACCTAACCCTAACACTAACCCTAACCCTAGCACTCACCCTAACCCTAACCCTAACAGTAACACTAACTCTAATCATAACCCTAACCCTAAACCTAAACCTTACCTTACCCTAACACTAACACTAAACCTAAAACTAACCCTAACCCTAACACTAACCCTAACCCTAACACTAACACTAAACCTAACCTGAACCTACTTGTAACACAAACCCTAACCCTTACCATAACCCTAACCCTAAACTACCCTTTCCCTAACACTAACTTAACACTAACCCTAATCCTAAAACCAACCCTAACTCTAACCATAACCCTTACCCTAAACCTAACTGAAAAGTAACTCTAACCTTAAAACTAAACATAACCTTAACCCTAACCTAAACCTTACACTAACCGTAACCCTAAATCTATCACAAACTCTAACCCTAACCCTAACAGTAACCCTAACCCTTACACTAACCCTAACCTTAATCCTAAGCCTAACCCAAAACCTAACCCTAACACTACCCCTAACCCTAACCCTAACCTGAAATCTAACACTAACCATAATCCTAACCCTAAACCTAACCATAATCCTAAACCTAACCCTAAACCTTACCTAACCCTAACAATAACACCAACCCTAACCATAACCTGAAACCTAAACTGAATCT
>NW_026693183.1:0-80474 GCF_021218885.2 Marmota monax
CTGAATGAGTACATTTAATGGGGGAAAATCTCCAACCGCTTTCCATGTGGCAACTCCAGGCAGTGGTGACAGCACAACATTCCTCAGCAGGACTCTTGCCATATTTCCCAAACATCTGGAATGGTCCAGAAGATACAGGGGCAGACTTAAAGGCAGCTCGTCCTGTAAAGAGCTCAATGTGTTCTCAGTGTGTGATGTCACTCATGACAAACAACCCAAGTCAATGCAAAAGGGACCACAGCCTCCCGGGCATTCTCACAGGACTAAGACCTCCTGCCACAATTCTCACCCCTAGCCAGGACCACCTCGGCTTCTTCAGCCTGAAGGATGCACACCTTAGTTTTGAAAAGTTCTCCTTATCCAGGGCCAGCCAGGTCATCACGTGTAACTACTAGGAAACAGGCTATTTCCCTTGACTTCCTTTTCTCCATGAGCACAGCTAACAGGAGCGTGGCACCCAGAGCCTGTGGGAATGACTCTGGAGCTGAAGGCCACTTATGAAGGATGCTCCCCAAGTAGAGGCACACGTGGTGGACACAGTAGGGTTTTCCCAGGTCTCTAAGCTTCTGTAATTCACAGAATACAGGTGGCTACTAATTCTCAGGCTGAGACCTGAGACTGGCTGTCTTCCACAGAGCTGTGGTAGCCCAGGGGAGGGCAGGGGCCCCTCTGACTCCTGTGAGTAGGTCTATTTACTGTACACTGGGTGACTTCAACTCAGGGACAAATGAGCAGGTTTCTATTTTAGAATTCTGGAAGCATCATTTCAAGGGAGTAGCCCAGTGAACTTAGCTCCAAAAAGACTCTTTCCTTTATCAATTAAAAGAAATAGATAAAAGGACCCACAAGGGATAAGTAAATTATTAAACTATTAAGACATTGCTATAAATATGCAATGGTGATTCAATAATTCATAATGGACTAGCACAACAAGATTCTTAGGTTTCATAAAGCATCGCTGCTTTGGTGTAGCCAGCTGGGGCATGGGCCAACTGCTTTTCTACCCAGCAGCCTGGGTGCAGGGGTGCCAGGGACCTGTGGCGGGGGCAGAGCAAGGCCTTGCTGTGTGATGTTTTCTGTAGTGTAGTGTGCACTCTATGAGCTTCTGCTTGATCCTGTTTCCTGTTTTGAAAGTGCTGATCTCTACTCACTAATCTGACTTCATGGACCACCAGTGGGTGACAACCTAGTTTGAAGGAACAGGTTAAAGGAGCTTCCATTTCCTATGTAACCACAAGCAGTGAGTGATGTCACTTTGGCTCTGCAGGTCAGTTCCTATGCTGCAGGTCTGTCGCAAGAATGGGGTTTGGGACAACAGTCGACAGTGACCACCATCACAGGTTCTTAGAACCTGTGACCAGACACATTGGGAGCACAGGAGACCACATGTGCTTCTCAGTAGGGGAATCATTTCTCCAACAGACTCAAGCCTTATTTATCTGAATTTCACCAATGTGAAGTTTGTGCTCATTGGTTAAGGGCCATAGACAACACAAACAAGATGGAAGAATATTAAAATCCCCCAAGAAAACAAGGTTGGGAAAACCCAACAATATTCTGTAGTGAAAGCTTACACACAAATAATTGATGTGCTTATTACAAATAATTCTATTTGTACATTGAATCATGCATCCTGTAAGAGGAATTTACTGGGCCCCTCTGCTGGACAAGTCTGAGTCACGGTGTGATCTGAAAGTAACACCACATACCCTTATAAATATTTTATAATTTGGATTTTTAGAAAGATCAAACTACCATTCACTATAATTAATACAAGATGGAGAGGTTCTACAGCACAAGGGCATACTTCATAAATGTTTCTATGTTTGCTATTCAGAATATGCACAAGCATCCTATAAAGAGCCCTAGGGATTGTCTGCCATGGAAGACAAACAGGAGCCCAATCCCAGCACCCAGTGGGCAAGGTGCAGCTCCGGCCTGTGCACAAGACCCCTACCCAGCACATGAGGGAAGCAGGAAAGAGGTAAATAAGCCCCACTGGAGAGGTTTGATGAGAGTCCTGTTGCCCAGGTGGGCTCATAAACATTCCTCTGGGCTGCTTCATGGTCGGGAGGGTTTGGCAGGTGTGGTTTAAACAGGGTGTGCGGCCTTCTCTCAGGCAGGCACACCCCTTGGCTGGGTTCTAAGCTAGGATGGGCTGTGAATTCCCCAGAGGCGACTCTCAGAGGATCTGTGTCTGTGACCCCTGGCTGAAACTCTTCATCAGAGTGCTTGAAGTAAATGGCTAAGAAAGATGTCATACAACAAAGAACATGCCCATACTCCACAAGGCGGTGACAGGGCTGTGTTAAAGAAGCTGAGAGTCACCTGTGTGTACCATGTCCCAGGCGATGTCTCAAAGGGAACAGTAAGGACTGCTGCCCCAAATTCATCAGCTTTTCTCTCTTATTCATTAGGGCAGTAGGTCAAGGCAGAGCCCCAGCACTTAGGCGTCAGCAATAATTCACCCAGGAAACCAAACTGAAGCCACACCCAGACACCTCCTTTGGAATCTTGGGGGCCAGTGACCTGCTTTGAGCCAGCCCCTGGTGATGCTGGTGTGGCCCAAGGTCAAGAATCTGGCTCTGCTTGGAGGGTCCAGCGCCCACAGGAAGGGGCAGTCCTGGGGGGCCTCAACCACTTCCACCTTTAAAAACAAATAAGGGAAAAGCCAGTACCCAGGGCCGGGCAATGAGAAAAACAAGGAAGTGCTTTTCAGATGCCCTCCCTCCCAGCCCTTTCTAGAGAAATCCAGTCCTGAGGCCCTGGGGGGAGCTGAGCAAATGTGTTTCAGAGCCTGCTGCTGGCCAGGTGCCACTCACAGAGAGGCCTTGGCCAGCCTCAATCATGGAAAATCCTATGGGAGGACATGACAAGGCTCAGAGCATTGCAGACTCTCCAGGTAAAGTTTATTTGGCAAACGCCACCCAGCAGCCATGGCAGACATAAGCAGGCCCCTGCTCTAGCCCTACACTTAGCCCACTGCACCAAGGTCCTCCTGGGACTCAGGTCAACGGTCACAAAACCAGACAACACCGAAGGGACTGTGGGAGATTCTTAGGGGGATGAGGGTGGCCGATGGCTCTGTGTGGAGTCAGGCTGCCTTTGTCACTGGGTCTGGACACCTAATTGGATAGTAGGGAGCATGGGAAAGCTCAGAGAGGAAGGGAGAGAGGGACCAACCTGGAGGACGGGCCAGTGGCCAGGCAGCATATAGAGAGTGAGGCCAGAGAGGCATCTCCAGGGAGGACAAATGCACACAGCCTTCTGAGGACGATGGTGGCAGCAGGTGGGCTTACTCTGCAGCCTGAGCCTGGCACGGCTGGGTATGGGCAGCTGGTGCCTTCCACAGGAGCCCGGGCCCTGCCCTGGGGAAAATGCCCAGGTTGGACGGCCAGTGTCCCAGCTCCAGCCCCTCCCGGGGTGACACATATGACCCCTGAGGACAGGTGGCCTGCTGCAGAGCACAGCCCTTGTCCACCCATCTCATGGCTTCCCCTGACCTATGTTAGAGCTGGTGAGGACTCTGTGGTGGGAACTCTGTGGCAAGGAGGTAGGTTAAAACACATCTGTCAGCACACCCAGGCTTAAAGGCTACTCAGCACTTCAGGGAAGCCAGGAAGGGTTGTGTCACCCTGGTGGCGCTCAGGCTCAGTGCTGTGTGATGAGGAGCTGGGGTCAGGAGGAGTTGGGGTCAGGAGGTGGGAAGGGGAAGGCTTGTGCATTTTACCCGTTGTGAAATGGCCCCATGCCAGGGCTGGAGACACATGATGGGTGAGGCCCACTGAGGCCCCAGTATCCCCAGTGGCTCCCACCCTACAGGGGCCCAGAGTGCACACAGGCCAAAGAGGAACTGAAGATGAGCAACCAGCTCAGGAATGGGGATTCCCACTAATGGAACCGCAGAGAACCTGCTGTGAGGCTTACTTGAGTCATCAGACTGTGACATTGGCTACAAACATCTAGATTTTTTATCACAGGCACAAGAATCCCCTACACACAGGGCTGCAGGTGCACACACACAGTGGTGTGTGTGTGTGTGTGTGTGTGTGTGTGCATGAGCATGAATGTGTGGGTTCATGTTGAGGGGACAGTGGGGAAAATGAGAAGTGGGTATGGAGGAGAGGCAAATGGAATTTGGTTTGGGACAATCCAAGCAAGATGTCTTGGGCATGCGTGTTGGGGTGTAGCCAGCAATGTGCTGCTGCAGGGCAGTAATGGGTGTGAGATGCACAGGGGCTCTCTACAGATGCACTGCCTGGAAAGCTGAAGTTGAAAGGAGATCCCTCTGAGCATGTGTAAAAGGACAGGGGACAGAGAGGAAATGTCATGTGGCTGATCAGGAGCAACTGAGGGTGTTGGTTAAACATGAGTGAATGTGGGACTCAACCCCTTGAATATTCAAAATCTTTAAACATGAAAGAAATCCTACCATGGGTACATGCTTCCAGGCTTGAGGACAGGGTTACACTCCTCTGCACATTGAAAGGTGCAGTGAGGGCTGGGCAGAACCAGGACTCAGCATGGCCACGGTACCTACAGTTGCTCTGGGAGGTGGACGGTCTCCCACAGGGGTCGGTCTGGAGCCTTTACCTTCATCATCCACAGAGGCCTAAGGAAGGGTATCAGGGACCCCTCATCTTCCGGGGAAAATCCCACCAGTCTGAATGTGTGTTTTCCCTCCCTATTTGCAATGGAAAACATTAATTTAGCCTGGCAGGGAGCAGATTTGCCAAGAGCCTCTTAAATGAAGATGCAGGTTCTTTCCTCAGAGGAGGTACACATGGGGCTCAGAACCATCAGAGCTCCACGGAAATCCAGACCTTAGGAAAGTTGTCTGATGTCACAGAAAATCAGAGGAGACCTGATAGGAGTTTAGACATGCATGCTTTACTATAAAATGTACCCAAGACATAAGGACAGATCACCTCCAACACATCCAAAAGTAGAACCCAGGGCACCCAGGAACCAGGCGGGGGAACCAACTAATGACCAGTCGACCATCCCTACATCTCTGCTTCCCCCAACATCTCATTGGTACTTGGCATTCCCTCTCACTAAGAGATAGTAGCCCAGTTCCTACTTTAGAAGAGAGGGAAAGGAGGGCCACACCTAAGACACTGCAGAGGCTGAAGAGCTGTCATCAGACATCCCATGGAAGTGTGCTGCTGTACCCCACCCTGTGGCAACCTCTTACGGTAACAGAAATGTGGCTGAAGTCCAGGGCACAGGATGGCAGTGGGAGAAACTCTCCAGCCTGTCCATTATGGACACTCACCCATGTCCAGGGCCACTCGAATGCCTGGCCACACCTGCTCCAATCCACCCACAGGGACACAGAGGGGAGGCTGGATCAGTCCTGGTTCCCAACTCAGTGCATGTTGACCTGGAGAGACCCCCACACCCTGGCTTTAACAGGCAGCTCCTGAGGACCTAGCAAATGGCCTTCTAAAATAGCTGCTGCGTGACTTCTAGGTAAATAGTACCCCTCCAAAGAAGCAGAAGGATGCTATGAGTAAACGCAATGGTGGAAGGCAGTGGGTTAAGGAAGGCCTCAGGAAAACCAGTAAGTTTGGGCAGATTGCTCTCAGTGGGTGGAAGCTGGCAGCCTCCTTCACCCTCCGCCTCACGGCGGGAACTCATGGTGGAGTTTCAGCACCAGCTATTTATCACCTTCTGCACATGTCGGCTTGTAACATGTAACAATTAATTTGATGATCCCAAACTGGGCCTGACAGGACGCCTTGATGGTTCCCCGTGCCTAGATTTAGCTGAGATACACAACCTTGCTGATTTCTCCTGCAGAGGATGCTGGCATCAGCCCAGAACAGCTTTCCCTCATGGCCAGTCCTCTCGCCTGGGGACCACCTCCTATCGACCTGCTCCCTGTGCCTAATTGCATGGCCAGTGTGAGGACACATGGGCTGTCACGGGCATCTACTGACCACTTAACAGTTTAGAGGCAAAGAGGACATGAGGGGAAGAAACAGAAATTGAGTGCTTTCAATGGAGAATCAGAGGAAACAGGCTCAAACTGTGGTTTGCAAGGAGCAAAGCAAACCTTCTCTGAGATCTAGATACCCGTAGGCAGCATGAAAAAATAATATTATCCAGCCTTTCTCCCCAAACTAACTCTAAACTGTTGACGGCTACATGGTGGCTGGCCATTTCTGCCATACCTCACCTGGACCCAGATGCCATGGGAATGCCACCCTAATGAAAACCACTGGGGTTGATCCTCAGCTCCTTCCCCACGAATCCTTTAAGACCATCCTAGGGAGGATGACACAGCAGCCACCATCAGCAATGCCCTCACTAACCCGCCACCCAGTGACTGATAGCGCATGCAAATTTTTTTCCTGAAATTACTATTCCCCAGCATGCTTTAGGGAGTGCAGTTAGGAAGGAGCACACAGAAATGGGTATCAATCACAGGAACCACTGAACCAGGCACTCAGTGCTCCATGTACCGAGAAATCCTCTTTACACGTCTTTATGCTTCTGGCCATTGCGGCCGCAAATTCCCAGGCATTAGAAGGGACAGCCATCTTTCAGAGCCGTGTTCCCTGGTGAAATGAAATGTCAAAGCCAAGGAAATCCAGACAGACACGCCTTGTTTATTTGCTCTCTCTCTTCCCTCTTGCCGTCATGTTCTCCTCCCAAAGAGTAAATTATTAAAGATAAAAAGCCAAATATTTAGTTCCTCTAAAACAGCATTTGTGACAGGCTTATGCTGACAGAGGGGGACAGATATGGTATTAATAGTCCACCAGATTAAAAAAAAAACAGGAGAATGATAATAATCAGAGAAACTAATTCAACTCTCTCTCTACATATTTCTTTTTCTATCCTATAAATATGGTTTGATTCATGAAAGGTCACTGGCCAGTAGTGGGACTGCCCACCTCAGGTCTTTTATCAGGAGTTTTATGGGGGTCTTGCAATTCATTCATCCCATGCCTCATCAGAAAAATGCAGCCTATGGAACTTTGCAAATAATGCTGGCTGCTCTGGTCAGTAAGTAGAGACCAGGACTTTGTTTACTGTGAGTGAGCACCTGGGGAAGGCATGGCAGAGAGGTGGAGAAACAATTAATAAGAGGACCAGGCAGGAGATCAAACAAAAGAGGTCCTGAGCATTTTTAGTAAAGAAAAAGACAGCAGGCTCTAGTCACTAATTAATACATAGCACTCTCCAAGGAGAGGCTCTAGCCCAGGCAGAAGGTCAGAAAGCAAGAGAATAAAAGTGTGAAATCCAGATCCCCTCTCATTAAACACCCTCCATCTGCCTTTGCTATATATTTCATTATGGCCATTATCTCCACCCTCAGCAGTTCCCACAGACAGCTCCAAGTTGGCAGAGCTCCCCAGGCTTCTGAGAACAGGCTGGTTCATCTTGCTGTGCATCCCGGGGGTGTTTGTCATCCCCTGCATTTGCCAGGTGTCTATTTGGATGGTTATGGAAGCAAAGGTCAAAACACAAATGACACGTTGTTTGGGTGCAGAAGAGAAAGAAAACATACAGCACAAAAGTGAACCGTGAGGCTGGTTCAGTGCTTCCTGTGCTGCCCTACAATTGTTTCACAATCATCTCTGGTAAAAACCTTAAATTAAAAACATTTAAAGCACAACACCTCTAATCCTGCACGACTGAAATAATATTTGAACACCTACCCAGGACCTACCCTCCCTCCAAAGCCAAGAAGGACCAGCCAATCTCAGTGAGGACTAGCCAGGCTCTGGGGATTTCTTGCAGGCTAACTTCTCTTTTCTTATCTCCTTCAGCGTCTAGTGAGGTTCACCCTCATTAACAGAAAACACACAAAAAATGAGGCTGTTACTGATTCATGCTGTGCTTTTAATTCTTTTCATAACTTTCAGATTCTCATTTTTATCTCATCTTGTTTTTATCATAAAAGCCCTCAAAGAGGAGCAGACACATGCATAAATTGGCTACAGCCATGAAAACAGGAGCCACAGCCCAGTGATTTACTTGAGCACCCCATCCCCAACTACCTCCAGGCGTGTCCCAGGACCCTGGGGAGCCCAGGGCTCCTCCTGTAAGCTCAGGATGCTCCCAGACAAAAAGTGTGAAATGCACATTTCAGGAGGACAAGAGCAGGCTGACTTTTAGGGACTGGGTGCACCTAATTTGCTTAATTCAGGGTCATAACCAAGGTCTCTGATTAAAAAAAAGAAGTTAGAAAGACCAACAGAGGAAAGGGCAGGGCTGTCTGGGTTGCTTCAAGGTCATGCCCCTGGCAAACACTTTCCTTTTCTGGTTCCAATCCCTCAGGGATGTGGGTGAGCTCAGGGACTCCAAGGAGGCAGGGCCCTTCTGCTCCCTGGGACCTGGGTTTTCAGTGCCTGTCACCCAGGAAGTGGGCACAGCCAAGCTCTGTAGGGCTGGTTTCCACCCTCTTCCAAGATAAGAAGGCTGTCACAGAGCTTGTAGGACCTGCCTTTCTCCTGTCCCAATGGGGGTCCCTCCACCCAGCACCTGGCTCTGCCTTGCCACAGCTGGTCTGGTTCCTTTCTATTCACCCCCATATATGGACCCCTGCAAAAGGAAACACACTCTTCCAATTCTTTAGCAGCTCTTGTTGGGGCCCAGAGGTGCCACCCTTTCCATTTAAGGGTAGGGCCTCGCCCCCCACTAAAAGTCATCATGAATTCAGTAGCAGAGACTCATCAGGTTGTATTGACTCCAACTTCCTTTTTGTACTTTCCCTTCCAGATTTCCTTTCTTGGAAGCTTCCTTGGGGAACCCCACTTTCTGGCCTTGAAATCGAGGTGGGGTTGTCGCTGTGCCCACAGGCAGGGCCAGGCGTTCCCCTGGGATGGTCTTTTTGCTGGCTCTGGGACTCCTGGTGTGGTGAATGCTGGGGAGGTGGCAGTTCCACAGAAGTGATGCCCCTGCACAGCATCCTGCAATGTCCTGGTACCTTGTAAAACCATAAGCCCAAGCTGATGATCAGAGATGGATAATAACAGAAACTCCTGCATGTTAACTGAGCTTGGGTGGAAGCCGGTGCCTAGTAGTGTACTCTACTAGCAAAAAGACCTCTGAATTTAAAATAGCAGGTAGAATTGCAGGTGTTCTTAACAACCACCCCCCCCCCAGTGCTTTAGAAAAGGACCACCAGCTGCTAGAAGAGAAATGGTGGGCAGGGGAGTGGCCAGAGCCTCTGCAATCCACACATTCAGACTTAAATATTATTTCTGACAGTTCACTGGATGACAATGGGCACATCCTCAGCTTTCCACAGCAGATCTGCTTGACCATCCAGTGAGGTTGTGTCCACACCCCTGTAGGACGTGAAGACAAAGGAAGGCTAAGGATGAAAGCATTTGCCATTATTTGACTTCTAGACTTTCAGAATGATGCTGAATTGCTTGTTTAACACTCAGGATAATACTCTAACCTTCTCATTCCCCAAGGTGACATGAAGATGAGACCTAAGCATAAATTCAACAGGTTGAATGTCACACATTTCCAAAATACAAAAAGTCCCATGGGGGGGGTGGAATACAGCTCTGCTCTATGAGCAGCTCTCACTCACACTGTCTCCCAGTTCCCCTCTAGAGCACCTGTAAACATGGTGGTGGATCAGAAGTATAATTTCTCAGCCACAACTAACAGGTAAGTTATTCACAAAGCGTTTCTTCCTTCTACAGAGTGTGCATTACAGAGACTGGGATGCAGGCCTTAAAGCTTTGCTGCTAGTGTGGGTGGGGGAGGCCCAGGCAGCACCACCATGGCCAGGCTGGAGAGAAGTAGCCTCAGGCCCTGCCCAGACCTACTAGTGCAGAGCCTGAGTTTTGACCTGGCTTCCAAGTGATTTGCAATGAGAAGCTCTGCTCACTCCTCAGTCACAGAGAGGAGGGAGGTCATGCAGAGGTCAGGTGCTGGCCAGGAACTCAGGACACCAGGATTCTGATTGTTCAGCCTCTGAACTTGCCACAGTGTGTGTGTGTGTGTGTGTGTGTGTGTGTGTGTGTGTGTGAGAGAGAGAGAGAGAGAGAGAGAGAGAGAGAGAGAGAGAGAGAGAGAGAGATGGGGCGGGGGAAGTCAGAGAAAAGGAACATTTATAACTCACAGCAAAAACAGACAAACCAAACCCCCAGATATGAGTGGTGGACTGGCATTTGTTCCTGGATAACTGGTTCCCACAGTGACAGTGACAGGGGGTCACCTGTGCATGCAGGGCACCCTCACAGGAGAGGGATATGAAATTATGGAATCCTCATCTTACCCAGGGATCTGCTGACCTCCCTCCCTCTTGTCTGGAGAGACAGGGACTAGATGGGGCAGAAAGTATGCAGTTGTCCTGGGAGGTGGCAGTGAGAGGGTTACTGCTCTGGGTTATCTCTGGGGAGGGAAGGCTTGCCGTGTCCGGCCAAGGGAGCCGAGTCCGGCGAGGGACGGCGAGGTTAAAAGACACACAGGACACCAAGGTTCTTCATCCAGGAGTCAATAATAATCTTTATTGCTAACACACCTTTTTTTATACCCCAAGCAGCAGAAGTGGAAAACTACCCAAAAGCAGGAGGGAGGGGGGAGATATTTAGTTTCAACATCTATTATTGTCAGGTACTGAAACCTCCCTTAACAATAAGTCCATCAGACCAGAAAAGGTCAAGGCATTCCCGTGGGACACATATGTCTCAGACGGACAAGCAGGAACAGAAAAACCGCAAGTTCGCCATGGCCTTGTGAGCTGGCCACACTGGCATGCAGAACAAACTAGTGGAGGTAGGGCTCCAGGGGCCAAGGTGGACCTGTTGCCAACAAAGGCTCTCTTAGCTTCCCTGGTCTGAAATTCCCCTTACAGGAACACTATTAACCCAGCTGCATCTCTCTTTGCTCAGAGAATCCAGAGTGCAGGAACAAGAGATGTCTGTGGAGAACTGATACCTGGTGTGTCTGTGTCCAGATGACAGGTGCCTGGAACACAGCAGGGGACAACACTGCTCTGCCCCAGGAGCTAGTAGCACAGGGTGCCACAATCAAGTGGCCCTGCTGGGAGAGGGGAAGTTCCAGGTGTCCTTGGGAACACCAGGTCACCAAAGCCTGCCTCCCCCACCCTCAGCCCAGGGAGGTGGCGGAGATGCTGTTTGGGAAGGGTCCCCAGGGCTGCTGACTCCCAGCTGAGCTCAGTGTTCAGAATGGCAGGACAGACGGGTGTGAGAGGTACATGGGAGGGGGCTGCAGCCTCGTTCTTGATGCCCAAGGACCTGGTTTATTCTGAGGTTCTGGTCATGGGGGAATGGGGAGAAGGAGAAATAAACACCAATTTCCTGATACTGGTGTGGTTAACTCAGAAATGAGAACCCAACAAGGGTCTGAAAAGCCAGGAGGAGAGAGAAGGGAGAGGGAGAAATGGCAGGGCTTATAGACTGAGAGCAGATCTGACTATGATTAGTAAGAACAAGATACAACATCAAGGAGGTAAGCTCTTTTTCTAGATGCCAGGGAGAGTGAAGTTTTATTTATTTTTTGTTTATTCACTAATAGTATTTATTTACAAATATTTACTCTTGTGAATTGTCTGTGTTCTTTTTAATCTGTTGGGAGTTTGATTTATTTATTATTCATTTGTATAAACTTCTCATTCATTTGGACAGTCTGTATTGGGTTTTAATTATCATGCTTACTTTTAAGAAGATAAGTATGGAGCTACTTAAAACCCTGGGGGAAGACTTAGACTTACCCGGTACAGGCAAGAAAGATACAGGGGGGACCCTGGTGGCCCACAACCACTGTCTTCTGCCCTACTCTTCAGAGCTTCAGGGAAAGGAGATACAGATAGATGTACAGAGCCGCAGATCCTGGGGTTAAGGATGTAAAGCAGTGATACAGATTTATGATCTTACCGATTCTGAGTGTTCTTTAGAAACTTGGCCTGCCAGTAAGTCTAGGTGTGGAGAGTCACCAAACTCCTATGTTCCAATTCATGGCAAACCAGGAAAACCTATCTTGTCCCAAAATGCAACTGTTTGACTGTGGCCCACACAGCACTTGGGCCAGGGGCCCCTATCAGACACTGAATCCTTGGGGAGAAATATGCCCCCATGATACCCTTATGAGAGAGTGTGAAGGGGAGGGAGGGAGAGAGAGAAAGAGGGAGGAAGGGAGAGAGAGAAAGAGGGAGGAAGGGAGAGAGAGGGGGAGAAAGAGAGGGGGAAGGAGGGAGAGAGGGAGAAAGGGAAGGAGGGAGGGGGAGGGAGAAAAGCAGGAAGGGAGAGAGAGAAGAAGGGAGGGGGAAGGAGAAAAAGAGAGAAAGAGAGGGAAGGAGAGAGAAAGGGAGAGAGGAGAAAGACAGGGAGGAAGGGAGAGAGAGAAGGAGAAAGAGAGGAGGGAGGGAGGGAGAGAGAGGGAGGGGGAGAGAGAGAAAGGGAGGGAGGGAGGGGGAGAGAGAGAAAGAGAGATGAGAGGGGAAGGGAAGGAGGCAGCCCCGTCCTCTCTCCAGCATCAGCACCAAAGATTCTGCCTTTTTCAAAAGGTCCATGTATGTGCTGCCTCCTGACTAGCACAGACTGCCTGTGTAGCAACCTACAAAAATTCTAGGTGTGCTTATATGTTCAGAGAGAATCACTTTTCCCATATAAGTTAAATCGCTTATTAGTGACTAATGTTAACTGATTTTTTCTCTCAACGCAGAGAACTTACTTAATATTCCAGGTGCTGTGGTTGGATATGGTTGGCGTGTGTCTCCAAGGGGTCACGTGTTGAACTCTAGTTGCCACCTTGAGGTTTTAGAGGGTCGAGACTTCATCACACACCATGGTGCCTCTGGGTGATTAGGGATAGATAAGGTCAGTGGGGTGGGGGCCCCATGACTGAATCCTGGTGGCTTTATAAAGAGAGGGGCAGAGACCAGAAGAGGCACACACATGTGTACACTCCTTGTTCTTGCCATATGATACCATGAACAGCCTTGGAATTCTGCTTGCAAGAAGGATATCACTGGATATGGCCCTTTGGCCTTGGATCTTTGGAACCACGAGACAAAATAAGCCTTTTTTCTTGATAAATTTATCCAACCCTAGGTAATTAGAGAAAGTAATGCAAAAAGGCTTAATACAGCAGGATTTCAACAGTGTTTTTCCCACAAAGAATATAGATTTCAAAACTGTCAAAACAATCCCCTCATGTCTGCTTTCTGCTGAATCCCTGTGTAGCTGCAAGTTAATCTTCCCTACAGAGGTCATGCTGTTGCTAATCCATAGGTGGGAATGCTAGATGAAAAGAATGAGTTAGTGCTTGTAAGTGAAATAAACTTTATCCTGGACCATCATCTTTCAAAATAGGCCCCAGCCTCAGAATGTGTGATTTCTGCTGCATCGTTTTGGCATTTCTTCCTCTCCCTTCTCTCCCCTTCCTCTCCTTTCTTGCTGTCCTGACCCTCAATGAGTGAGCGGCCATTACTTTTCTCAGTTAGTCAGGCTACCTGAAGTTGCCTGAATGCCTTCATCATCGCTCTGGGAGGAACTGCTACAAAGGAACACCTAGCAGATGTCACTTACAATCTTCTTATTCTCAGCATGAATAAATTCCAAGTTATCTATTTAGTGGTGGGAGTCCAGGTTTTTTTACAAATTCTTGGCACACTGAAGATGGTGCTCTTTCTCTGGTGCTCTGTGGTTTTCCACTTGGGGATCTGTTTTGTAGAATACCAGGGAGGCAGCAGCCAACTATACTCGGACCAGAGCACCAAACAACTCTGATGTGACTGTGTGTTATTGGCAAAATCCTTAGTCTCCGACCTACCATCAGTCTTAAAGCCATACCCATAAGATTGCATTCTGGCTTTCTGTTAGCACAAAACTCATCTTTGTGGTGTCCAAGTCAACAGCAGGGTGGAAGCACGCTGTCATCCTGGCATGCAGCAAGAGCATGGCTCGGAGAACTCCCGCTGGATCCTGGGCCCACAGACACTTCCTGCCCCACCACATCTGGGACATGTGCTCAGCATCGGTCTTCATTTCTCTCTTCCCACATGCGTTCTGCACAGGCCTTGGCTGTCATCATGGTGGTTAAGAGCACTCCATCAGGCCGTCTTCCCGTGCAGTTCTCTTAGGAGTTGAAGCACCCAGTGCCCTCTGCCTGCTCTGGTTTCTTTGCAGCACCGATAACTTCACTTGCCATGGCACAAATTTGATCATCTGTATGCATATCACCCCCACTGGACTTTAAGGTCTGGGAAAAGAGGGATGGATTTTATTTTGTCCACAAACATGTCCCCACTGTGTAGACGAGTGCCTAGTGGATAGCAGGTGTGTACAGGGGCCAGGGGACAAGTGAATGGTCAAGGACCGCGGAGTGGGCCACGTGGATGTGTGCACCCTTGGAAATAGGTAACAGATGCTGCTGAGAAATTAGTGACCTGACCTCTCTGTCCCATGCCTGTCTACTGGACAGTGGGGGACAGAGGATTATAGGAACGCATCCAGGCATCTCTATTCTGTGCCAATGGTGCATGCAGGGACTGAACTTTAAAATGATTTGGCTTTCCTCAGAAGCCCCGGTTTTCCACTCTGTGTGCCTGGGCACTGCTGTGTCGACCTCTGAGTTCAAGTGTGTGCATTCTGGGGACAGGTTTGACTTTCTTCAGGGCTCTACTGGGGACACTGGGAAGGGAATCTTTCTCCAGTTTTTGCTGGAAGCCAGTTTTTCTCAGAGCCCGGGCTGGGATGCTGACCTCCTGCTGCCAGCCACACAGGGTAGGATCCTGAGCCCTGGTCTGGAACCCTGTTACCACATTCTTTTTCTAGGCTATGATGCATGGCTCAGCTGCCTTCCCTGGACTTCATTCATTGTCTGCTTATCTGGAGCTCCTGCTCATCCCATAGGTCCACATGACGTTCCTGGCCTGGCCTCTGCCTGATGCCTGGCCTGTGGAACTGGTCTTTAAGTCTAACTATCCCCCATGCTCTCCACTGCACACCGTGGGCCTAAGCCTGTCAGCCTCGTTGGACTTAGGGAGTCACGTGACCCAATCATGGCCGATGGCTTTGCCAGGGAGCTTCCAACAAAACTTGTCTTGCTCCCAAATAGAGATGCAAGAGATGCCTGTTTTGTCTTTTGGATCCCACTTGTCTGGGTGTGAGCCTGGACTGGCTGTGGTGGGCCCCCTGTAGCTGGGAAGGAACTCTGGGAGGAGCCCCAGGGACCCCACCTCTGCTGCAGCCAATGCCATGCTGGGCCTTCTTCACAGAACCTGGCATGCCCACACTACCTGAGCATCCGCTCTTGCTGCACGAGGATGCCTTGCTTCCCACCTCCCCCAGGAGTGCCCTGGTGTCTTGGGGACTGTGGCCATGGCCCCCAGAAAGCCATGTCCCCCAGAAGTGAGCTTCCACTTTCCCAGCTAAAAAACTTGGGCTAGACCAAAGACTCTTTATACATAAAGCCTTTTGTTTGGGGAAGAAACATTCATAGGACATGGAATTCACCATTTTAACCATCTTAAATTTTGCATTCACTATTAGATAGTGACTGGTCATCACTATCTGATCCTGGACACTTTCTCTGCTCTCAGAAGGAGCCATACACAGGCAATAACCAGCAACTGGCAACTACTGATCTGCTTTCTGTTTTTATAGATTTGCTTCTTCTGGACATTTAACATAAGTCGAATCAATTAACCTGTGAGCAGTTGGGTCTACCTTCTCTTACTTAGCCTAATGTTTTTCAAGGTCCATCTGAGGCTGTGACAGCAATCAGCACTTTGTTCCTTTTTATGGCTGAATAATATTCCACTGCATGGATAGACCGTTTGTTTACCCATTCATCAGTTGATGGATGTGTGGCTTGTTTCCATTTTCTTGCTATTGTCAATAGTAAGATGATAAACATTCAAGAACACATTTGTTTTGAACACTTATTTTCATTTCTCTTGGGTAAAACCTAGAGGTAGAATTGTTGGTCATACATGAATGCTCTTTAGCTCTTTTAGGAGCCATTTACAATAGCAGCCCAGTGCTTCTTTGTTGTCTTTTAAAATTATTTTTAAATAATTTAAAATTATTTTAAAGTAATAAAAATATATAATAAAACTTATCATCTTAAACACTTTTAAAGTGTACACTTCCATAGTACCAGGTCTATTGACATGGTTATGAAACTGAGCACCAAAACTTCTATGTCTTGTGAATCTGGAACTCTGGATATATGAAATGCTAACTCCCCACCCTTGCCCAGCCCTCGGTAGCCACTGCCCTACTTCTTAATCTATGATGTGGCCACTGTATATGTCTCATAAGGGGAATTATACAGTATTTGTCCCTTAGTGACTGGCTTCTCTCAATTACCTCCACATCTTCGTGGCTCACCCATGCCGCAGCCTGTGGCAGGATTTCCTTTGTTTACCCCATCTGTCAATGGACATCGGGCTGCTCCCTGCTCTTGGCTATGCACATAGTGCATCTGTGAATGTAGGAGACCTTGCATTAGGATACCTACTCAGAAGTGGGTGGGGGTTTGCTTTTAGCATGAAAGAACTCTGTGGGTCCTTACTGTTATGGTTTAGATGTGGTGTCCCCCAAAAGCATATGTGTGAGACAATGCAAGGTTTAGGGGAGAAATGATTGGATTATAAGAACCTTAATCCAATCAGTGGATTAATCTCCTGATAGGGATTGACATAGTGGTAGCTGAAGGCAGGTGTGGCTGGAGAAGGCAGGTCCCTAGAGGTATGGTTTACTTTTTATCTGTTGAATGGAGTGTCTCTGCTTACTGATCATTATCTGAGCTGCTTTACTCTGTCCCATTCTGTTGCCATGATGTCCTGCCTCATCTTGAGTCCCGAGGAATAGAATCTGCTGTCTATGGACTGAGACCTCTGAAACTGTGAACCCCCAAAGAAACTCTTCCTCTTCCACAATTGTGCTGGTTGGGTCTTTTAGTTGCAGCCATGAAGAAAGCTGATAAGACACTTACCTGGCACATGTTTTGCTTTTGGTGTCTGAATCCTTCTGGATCTTCAGCAAAGTCTTGGATTTTGCCCCTTGGGGGTCCCATTTGAGAGCACTAGGTCTGGGGATCCCTCAGGTGGGTCCAGCTCTGAATCTGATGAGTCTATGAGCAGTCTCTGTGTACAGATCCACCTGCAGCCCTCCACATTACCTTCTTCAGTCTACATCATTTCTATATTCATGACTGTAGCCCAGTCTGATGTACACAACCAAAAATCAAGTAAACACACTGCATAGAGAGAGCAGAGAGCCTGCAAAACTTGGCTAAAAAGACTAAGAATTTTCTTCTCCAACACTGACACTGCCCCATTCACCCATTTTCACCAGCTGGAAAGTAAGAAGTAATTATGCTATTAAGTTACATAACTGTCAAAGAATCAAAGTCTAAGCTAATTGTCACTGATGTGCCAAGCATTTTCAGAGTGCTGTGTGTTCCTACACAGTTGAAATCAATGGGGTTTGCTTAGATGCTTAAGTTTCAAGCAAAGTAATTTTGATGTAATAAGCTCAATAGAGGACTCTTGTTTATATGTAGTTTTTATGTATTTCATCCCATAAAATCCAGTTGCTAGACCGCTGATTTGAATCTGGCTCACACATTTATATAGAACATTCCTGATAGCCACCATACAACAGAAGCACAGAAGCATCACTTGTTGGGTGAGGCCAACTCCAGCACAGATGTGCAGAGCAGGGTCTGGGAGGGAAAGCCCCGGGCTGCATCTCCTATCTGTCTCTTCCCATCTGACAAGAAGGGCTCTCCTGGTGTGAGGAGGCTCAGAAGCTAGTAAATCACACCTGGTTTCCACACCTGTCACACAACCAGATGTTGTACAAACACTGCCACAAAGCCTCTCGCCAGCTCCAGGGTGGGAAAGAAGCTGGCCTGCTGGGCTTTCCTTCCCCCAGACACGAGGAGTCCAGCCCAGATCCTGGGACATATGGGCGCCCTTATGCTCCATGGCTGCAGAGCACTGGAACCTGCCAGACCTGGGCCTTCCTCTGTTGCCCATCCAGTGAGAGGAGGAATCAGAGATGGAGATCCTGACAGCACAGAAGCCATGACTTCTAGTACATGGTGACATGTTAGAGGACAAATAAGTGTCTGCATCCCGCACATCCTGATCTGCACTCACAGGTGATGCTGGGCGAAGCTTTTTAAAACACACATATCACACTCCTGTTGATTGTGTTAAAACACACGTGCCTGCAGGTTTTGGAATGAAATGTTTAATTTCTACCATGCACAACAATGAAACTGTATTGGGATCACCAGGAGGTAAGCAATGGCTAAGGCAATTCCTTCTGCTTAAGAAGGCTATGATATAAATGGGAAATTGAGATTAACATGAAAATCTGTTCTGTTCACATTTTTTAATCCAAAGAAACAAAACAAATTGTGTTTTGTCACTGTTTACTATGTGCACTGTAAAAATTGTCCACAGGCAAACTGTCCCTCAGCTGGCCCCATGGTCCTAAGGGCTCCTGAGGAAGATCTGGGGTCACCACCCTCAGGCTCTGTGTCCCAACACTTACTCTCAGTGTCTTGAAACTCACACAGGACCGTGTCTGAGGGATAGAGTGATTGAATTCTCTGATTCTATCTTCAATGTATCCCAAGTACAAGAATTATGCCCAAATGTTACATTATGAATGAATTTAAACTAACTTTTACAAAATGGACAAGTGGATTAAGAAAATTCATGAAAGCCAGGTGTGGTGGCACACGCTGGTGATCCCAGCAGCTTCAGAGGCTGAGGCAGGAGGATTGCGAGTTCCAAGCCAGCCTCAGCAACTTAGTGAGGACCTAAGCCACTTAGTGACCCCTGTCTCTAAATAAAATATACAAAAGAACTGGGGATGTTGCTCAGTGGTTAAGCACCCTTGGGTTCATTCCATGGTCCCCACCGCAAGAAAAAAAAAGAAAAAAAAAAAAGAAAGAAAGGAAAAATCTTGCAAAAAGACACTCTGGATGCTGGATGCTGAAGTTGATCTGTATACAGCACAGCGAACAGTATGAGAGGAATGAGCTCACACCTCCTCTCATCAACAGCAGCACAGATACCAGGGATCTAATCAGACCTGACAAGGAGCACCCTTCCCCACAAAACCCGGAATTACTGGAAGGTTGTTAGAAATTCAGATTCACATCCTGAATCATTAATGAGAAACTTCACCTCAAGGGTATTTGGACATTGTGATCTTAGCTAATGAGAGTATGAAGTCACAGTGCTTAGCAACACATTTAAAATACTGCTTATTTCTCCTGTAACATGTCACCATCCATTTTTGTATACAAATTACAACCAACACATGTGTAATTTACATACAAATGTATGTTGGAGATGAATGCGGAGCACATTCCTTTTAACTTGACAGGCAGGCTAATGGATCGGCATAGCGTCTGCCTATTTTGGAAGGCAGGCTGCCTCATTGCTCAATGGGAAGTGCTGGCCCAGGAGAAAGAGGGACTCGTTTGCCAAGTAGACCTCAGTTAATAAATTATTGTGCAGCCATTCATTACCCTTGGGATGTCAAAGGACCGGGGGAGCGGGGCACTGCCAACCAATGCCTACAGCAGGATTGTGCCCTAAAGGGAAAAAAAAAGTAGGTCAGAAGTCCTAACCCCCAGAACCTCAAAATATAACCGTATTTGGAAATAAGGTTGTTGCAGATGTAATTAGTTAGGAGGAGAGGATTCTGAAGTAGGGTATATACAATAGGCCAGCTCTCCTTCTGAAAAGGGGCATTTGAAACAGACATGTGCACAGGGAGAAACGGAAGGCTAGAGTTCTGTGGCCACTTTCAAGGAACTAAGGTGGCTAAGAGAGGGCCCTGGGGCAGACCCTCCCCAGCACCTGCAGGAGGAGCACAGTCCTGCTGCTACCTTCAAACATCAGGCCTCCAGAACTGTGAATCAACAAATTTCAGTTAAACCACCCAGTTTGTGGCACGTTACTAGGGTAGCCCCAGGAAGCCCACTGCGGCCTGCTGGCAATGAGAGGGAGTCAGCCTGAGCCTCTGCAGGGCAATGGAGAGATGTGGCTCCTAGGGCAGACTGTGGGGATAAGGCAGACATCACCAAACCTCCCTCCATGGCCTCTGGTGATGCCACCTCAGAGGTACGTAGTGTGCAGTTGATGCTCCCAGTGGACCTGTGCTCTTGCGAGGGATGCGGGGCCTGAGCTGGCTCTGCCCACCTTTCACTGCCTAGGTTACCACAGGCAAATGATGACCTGCACTGCTCCCTGGCTGGTATGAAAACTGCTCACTTCAGCAATGCCCCCTTTGCCTACAGAGTTAGAGCATTAATTCTGAGGCTCACGTGGACAGTCCCAATGGAAGAGCCACCTAATAGCCACTACTCTTCCCATTTTTCTTACCAGGGCAGACCGGATATTTATTACCATCTTGTGCTGCCATAAAATTTACCTTTCAAGTGCTTTGGATCTGAGCATCTCGCTGTGCCTTCTGAGACCTTCATTACTGAGGCATGTCAGTCCACAAGCAGGGGACAACCCATTAGCTACCTCATAAGGACATGGTATGTCACACAAGACACTGAATACATGGAAAGGCTGCCTTTGGCAGGACAGGGCTTTGTGGCCCCTATACACCACACCTGGGCTGGCTGTTGCTGCCTTGTTGTAGGGGATCCAAAGCAACCCTGGACTTGGTGCTGGCTGGCGCTCAGTATCCTTGCTCAACTGGCATCTCTGCAGATACCACGGGGAGAATCATGTACTCTTTAAAAAGGCAGCCGACAACCAGCCTGTATACAAAATACGACATTGGGACTTGTGGGGGATATGGACATTGGTTCGCCACAAGGAGCCATTAATGTCACACCTGTAGACCACAGCATTCCCAGGCAGGTAGGCCATGAGATCCCAGCTGGCTCATAGCTGTGCCACTTTTCAGCTTCAGAGATCTTAATATTTTATTTCTTAACTATTAATTTTATTGAGAGAACCTTTAAAAACTGCCATGGATCACAACATGGCATCTGTTTTGGGTTCACTTGTATCTTCCAAAAAAATGTGTTGAAGTCCTAAACCTCCAGGCCATCAAAATATGAGCTTACTTGGAAATAGGGACTTCTCAGATGTAATCAGTTAAAATGAAGTCATCAGAGTGGGCCCTGATCCAATAAAAAGGGGAAATTTGGACACAGAGACAGACACACAGAGGGAAAATATTGAGAAAGACAGAGGAAGAGCACCGGGTACAGGCAGAGGATCCTAGGGATGCATCTGCAGGCCAAGCAATGCCAGACAGCCAGTAAGTCCCCAGAAACCAGGGTGATGAGGGCCAAAACCAAGTTAAGATGGTGCCTGGCAGTATGCCAAAAGGAGTGGTTTGTGAAGTAACACCAGCAAGCCATTAAGATGATGAGGATTCCTTAATGACTGACTGCTGTGTCAAGATGATGTCAATTAAGTTAAGCTGTGTGTAATTAGTTGGGTATATGTACCTCTGCAGTCTGGCAGAGAGGTGGCTCCTGCTACCCTGGGTGCCTGCTACTTTGAGTTCTCAGTTCCTGCTGAGTTCACTGGCAATAAAGTAGTTCCTGCTTCAACCTTCAAGTTGCTTGTCACCTCTCGGTTATTTTGCCTAGCCGGACTTGGGCAGCCTAGCCGGACTACAGCACCAGGGAGAGGCTGGGAATGGGTCCCCCCAAGCCTTCAGATGAACTCACCCTGTTGATACCTCCATTTCAGACTTCCAGCCCCAAGAATATTGAAATACTATCCAGTTTAAGGTATTTTGCTAAGGCAGCCCCAGAAATCTAAAAAGCATACCCTGACAGTAATAATTGTTTCAGGCAAAATCATCAGTAAATTCTAACATAGCAGGTCAAAGTTTGATGAGAATTAGAACATTTAGATAGCCTCAGAGTTATTTCCCCACAAGACAAATACTGATAACAAAGGGAAAAATAGAAAGTTTACAGAGGAGAATCTTGGCAGAGACCACCTTACTCAGGTTGATGAAGTGGACACTGCCAGGAGAGGGACATGAAGACATCATGTGCCTTCTGATTTGATGCATCCTATAGGTGTGGTATCCCTGCCCAACACGACCTGGACACCATCATGGAGAAACATCAGAGAAGTCAAGTTGAGGGACACTCTACAAAATAAATGACTTGCACTCTTCAAACACACTGAGGTTATGGAAGGTTGAAAAAAGGCTGGAGGACCGCTCTAGATCGGAAAAGACTAAACAGATATAACTAAATGAAGTTTTTATCCTGGATAGAAATCTTAGCAGGGGATATTGATCAAATCTTAAAAAGTCTGCAGATTAGATAATTACTGTTTTGATGCTAATTTCCTGATTTTAATGCTCATGGGATACTTGTTTTAAGTAAAGCAGTTGAAGCATTCAAAAGTAAAAGGCTTTATATCTGGAATTCACTTTGAAATGATTCAGGGGAGAGTTCATGTAGACAGATGAAGATTTGGATGTATACAATAGTAAGAAACAGAAGCAAACAAGGTAAAAATCTTATCATGCAGGAAGTGTGGTGAGGAGTAGATGAGATTTTTTTGGTACTTTTTTTTGCAACTTTTCTGTAGGTCTAAAATTATTTCAAAATACAGTTTTAAAAAATAATGATTATCTGGGCTGGGGATGTGGCTCAAGTGGCAGCACGCTTGCCTGGCATGCGTGCGGCCCGGATTCAATCCTCAGCACCACATACAAACAAAGATGTTGTATCCACCGAGAACGAAAATAAATAAATAAATATTAAAAATTCTCTTTCTCTCTCTCTCTAAAATAATAATAATAATAATAATGATTATCCTTTGTTGAATACGTGAAATGGTTTGAAGCATTAATATATATTTCAAATATAATTCCTGCCAGCACTCCAAACCTCACCCAGAGTACCATGGAGAGGCCTGGCAAGGTAGGAGAGGCAGGGGAGCAGAGAACCTTCCACTGCATGTCAGCATCACACAAGGGGCCTGCTGATGTCTGAGACCAGGACAGGAAAACAGAGACAAATCTCAGCACTCAAAATCTAGACCACACGTAGTGGGAAGGTTATGATCCCACCTTCAAATCTTAACTTGAAATTTGTGGCCACTTGAATCCAACTAGAGGAATGACACAGCCCTGGCCCAGTAGAGACACTAGATTGGCTCAGTGTGTGCATGCATGCACACACACACACACACACACACACTAATGAGCTTGATCAGAAAGGCATACTATTTTCTGGACTAGAGTAAAAATCATTTACATCAGTCTCCAGTGTTTTTACTTCTGCCACTGCCATTCTTTCACATATGAGTTATTACTTCAACTAAAAATTACTGGACACATGAAAAGATGATGTGATCCACTGTAAAGAAATAAACAGTAAGTTTATTTCTTTAGAAAACAGACCTGAAACAGAACCAGAAAACATGGTCCAGATGTTGGATTCATCAGGTATAAATCTAAAAATAACTATGATAAAAGTTTGAAAAGATGGGAAATTTCAGCAGAGAAATGGAAATGATATAATTTTTAAATTAAATTTTTAAATTTTAAGAATTTTTAAAAAATTTAGTATACAACAGAGATATGAAAAATTGTGCTCTATATGTGTAATAAGAATTGTAATGCATTCTGCTGTCATGTATAAATAAAAAAAAGAATAATGGAAAAGGAAAAAAATTAGTTAACTCTGAATTTTTAACACTGATTTTTTTTAAAGAATTTTTTTTAAAAATTTAAATATTAGAAATGAAAAACAGGATATCAGAAATGAAGAATCTTTTTGAGGGACATAGAATGAGACTGGGTACAACAGAGGAGGGAATTGGTAGCCATGATTACAGGCTAATGGAAATTAATCAGAAATACAAAGATGAAAAAGAGTCGGGGCACAGGAAAAGGACAGAGCATCTGAGACCTGAGGGCACACCATTGGTTTAATGAAGCAACTGGAGTCTTAGAAAAGGAGAGTGAAGCAGAAGCAATTTTTAAAAAGTTAATGGCTAACAATTTTTCTAAATGGATAATGTTAAATCATAAACCCAAGAAGCTCAGAGAACTATAAATAAGACAAATACAAAGAAAATCATGCTTCTTGTATCACAAACTATTGAAAAACAAAAACAAAGAGAAAATCTTGAAAGGTACCAAAGGTAAACAGAATTATTACACATAGGAACAATGATAAGAAATTCCACTGATTTCTCACTGTATACAACAGGGGCCAGAAGACAATGGAAAGTCGCATTTAAAGTATCAGAAGAAAAAAACAAAATTAGGAATTCAACAGTGAAAATATCTTTTCAAAGTTAAAGCAAAATAAATTCATTTTCAGACAAAGACAAGCAGAAAGAATTCATCCCTAGCAGATGAGTACCTTCTTACATTGTATTGGTACATTTTCTGTTACTATAATGCAATCTAAGGCAGAATAACTTTAACAGAAAAAGGTTTCATTTTGGCTCATGGTTCTATCCAAGGTCCTGGGTCTGAATCCAATAAAGACATTATTGCTGGCAGAGTTCCAAGGTGTAGCAGGACATCAAATGGCAAGAACAGAGTGCAGATGTATGGGGGTCTCCTCTGGTCTCCCTCCCCCTTCTTAATAAACCACCAGAATCAATCATGGAGGCTCCACCCTCATGACCTTATCTACTCCTAATTGCCTCCTGGAAGACTCACCTCTAAACACCATAGTCATATTAACTTTTCACCCTCCTAAGACCTCACACTGGAAATTAAATCTCAACACATGAACCTTTGGGAGACACACTCAAGCCACAGCCAAATCAGAGTGCCTACACTATGAGATATTTTTGTGGAAATACATAACGGACCTTTACAAATACTTCACATCTTTCTTTCAATCTCTTTAAAATACAATTGATCTTTAAAACAAAAATTAATAACTGGTTGTAGCCACTAGTGTGCCAGAGCTGACTGGAAGCATCTCTTCACAAGTTCATGTTTAGTAACGTCATATTGCTCACTTAAAACTGGCCATGGTGGGAGGTTTTATACCATAAAGATAGTAACTGCTACAGATCAGGGCTTTTGTGGCACTGTAGAGTGAATGGTGAAGTAGTTATCTGCACATTATTCCTTGGAGTATAGGTAGAAGAAAATAATCTGACAACAGCACAAAGTGGGGAATAGGAAATTAGAAGTATACAGTTGTAAGGTACTTAATTGTTTATGAAGTAGAATATTTTTTGAAGGTAGACTAAATTAAAATAGGGGCTGGCAAAATTTTCTAAAAGGGCCACATAGTAAGTGAGTAGTCCATCTTCTCTGCTCACAGATCCCTGTTGCTATGCACTTGCCTACTTGCAAACCCTGGAGGTGCTCACAGGGTCACTCATAGATGTTCACACAAGCAGCAGAACTCAGTCTCAATACACACTTCCCCAGCTGGGGTCGCACAGGTAACCCTTGCCTTCTTCATCCCGTAAACACATGTCCTGTTAATGGTTTCTACTGTAAAGACACTCTCTCTGTGTTGTCTTGTAACTAATAAATATATTGAGGAAAATACTTTGAGACTATGCAAATATTCTTGTCATTCTCAAATTTACACCCACAAATCCTAATTTCCTGGTGAATTTTGCTTATAAAATAACTACACTGGGCTGGGGTTGTGGCTCAGTGGTAGAACACTTGCTTAGCATGTGTGAGGCACTGGGTTTGATCCTTGACACCATACAAAAATAAATAAATAAAAATACTGTGTCCATCAACAACTACAAAAATATTTTTAAAAATTACTGTAATGTTTGCCTACTGGTGATATTATACTCCCCTCCTTCTTTTTTTAATAATTGGAATTATTCAGTAAAGAGCTGTATTATCCCTTCCTTCTTTTTTCCTGTCAGCGTGGACTTGTGGATATTAATTTTGCTGTGGCAGCTGTATATTTTGTGGCAGACTGTTTCAACTTTGGCATTAAGAGACCCTGTGAGTGGGCCTCTGTGTGTTCTGCCACACCTGGGCCTTTCTGAAGCACTTCCTTATGTTCTGGAATTACAAATGCTCCAGGCTAATTTAGTTCTTTCCTTGCTGTGGTCCTGGAATCCACAACTTCTCCAAGGGACCTGTTCCCATGACTGAGAATACTGTGTAGAAACCAAGATGTCAGCACTAGGTGCTTATGGCTGCATGGGTGTTGGTTTTTAGGTCCCCTCAGTGAAGAGAGGCAGGGCATAAAAGCAGAAAATACTCGTATGTATACTAACCCCTCATCTTCATTTATTTTGGCACCTATGTATGTATATAAATGCATCTTCCATCCACCCACCCATCTAAAACCATCAGTTCTGACAGTTACCTCCTCCCTCCATCAATCAGAACAAAGTCCATTTCAGTCCTCCCTCTATTTGTGACCCCTTGTTCTGGCAGTGAGAAACTTGATCTACAACATATTTACCAACTTGTTCAATTCTAGTATATACTTAGAGCTACCCCAACCCCCTGTGGGAAAACTGTTTACTAACTGTAGTACGACATTGGGGGTGTGATGCTTTTTTATCTTCAGCCTTACAGTATCCAACCAAAATGTTGTTTTACAAAGTTACTTAGGTAACCTCCTACTCCCTTCCATGTGGTCATATTAATCAACTGTAGTACAGTCAGCCTCATCTGTTACTGTTTGTATGCAGGTTGGATCCCCCACTCCTGCATTTGGTTGATGTCAATGGTTTGCTTATTTCTTGGATGTGTGCAACAATACCATGGTTCTAGCTCAGAGGGACACAAAAATCCAAGCTCAGTGAGGAGCTGCTTGCTTCCTCCTGATCCCGACTGCTCATTCCATCCAATCATTCTTACTACTCTTTATCCTCCCAATCCTGGTGGCAACAAAATGCATTCATTAGCTGCACATGGTGGCCCACACCTGTAATCCCAGTGACTGGGGAGGCTAAAGCAGGAAGATCACAAGTTTAAAGCCAACCTCAGCAACTTAGAGAGGCCCTAAGCAACTTAGTGAGAAAAAAATAAAAAAAGAGCTGGGGATGTGGCTCAGTGGTAAAGTGTCCCTGGGTTCAGTCTCTGAACCCAAACCCAAAACAACAAAGTAAACAGCACATTCATTTCTGGTTTACTCTTTCTGACACTCATTGCTTTTTAATGTCTTGTATTAAGCCTGGTTCAAGGTAGGTACTCCATAATACTCAACATTAATCTGTTCCTTCAGTGAATCCTGACTCTTGGAGCCCATCCCACATCTGCAGTTTCTCCTGTTCACAGTGAAGCTGGGCATATTATTTTATTATGCCCAACAAAAGGCTCTGAGGACAACCTCTGCTTTTCTCAATTGGGTCACTTATGAGATGGAATCTAGCAGCCACTCAGGAGAGCACAAGTACTCTCCTTGGATGTGAAGACTCATAGATGGCTAGAACGCAGCCTTATGGGAATTCTTGGGCAACATTTTTACATTCCGGCCACTTTCTTCTCCTTTAAAAAAAAGTACTATCTCAAAACAACTTAGCAACATGAGATTATTTTTAAATTTCTGGAAAATTACAAGATTAAAGGGAGCAAGAATTGCACAAATATTTGCAAAACAAAAGTAATTACTAGTAAAGGTCTTGGGATTTCTATTGGTCACATAATAACCTTTTCAATGCTCCAAGTTTTCATTTTCTCTGTAATCAGTGTATGATTTCTCAATGAGTGGGGAAGGAAACCACCAGAAATGAGTTGGTAAATTAAGAACAGTTGTAAATATTTGGGAAAGAAAACAAAGAGTTTCTAAATGTAGATATATGTTGAAAGAGGAAATTGGCACCCAACACAATGCACTTATCATCATATTTGAAGAACTTTGCATCAAAACACAAAACTTTAGAATTGGGATATAACTGTGTCATAGGCCATATGACATTTCCAAGAGGATCATTTCATGTTTTACAAATTCTGCAAATAAAAAAGATCTTCCCATATGTAAAATAAAACCAGCCCCCTGAAACCTTGTTGTAAGCTGAAAATTAGACCATCTCTTGATGGGGAGACTGAAGATGGGTAGGATTCTGGGTTTGAGAAGCACAGACAATGTCATAGACAACCTCAGAATGATGAGGTTGAGAAAAGATCCAGACTGCAGGCTATGTTGATCAGGGGCTTCTGTAACAACTTGAGATTTGGGCTTCTGTTATAGTTTAGTTCTGGAGCCCAAAGGCTCATGTGTTGAAGGCTGGGTCCCCAGTGCAGCAGTGTTCAGAGCAGGGCCTTTGGGAAGTGATTAATCACCTATGTGTTCATAATTTAATGGCATTTGGGGGAGTGGTCAATGGGGTGGGGCCCTCTTGTCATGGCCCCTTCCTCACAACGCCCCCCACCACCCACCTGCTTCCTGGCTGTCATGAGATGAACATCATCCTTCTGCAGTGCTCTTCTGCCACGGTGTTCTGCCCCACCTTAGGCCCAGAGCCACAGAATCAGCTGTCCATGTATTGAAAACTCAGAAACTATTATCCAAATAAGTCTTTCTTCTTTTGAGTTGTTTCTCTCAGGTATTTTTTCACAGTGGAAAGTTGACTAACAAAGCTTCTAAGTCACGACTGACTCAGGGATCAATCCTGGCCAGGCCACTGACTGGCTACCTATCACGGGGTTGGATAACTACCCTAAGCCTTCCTTTTTCATCTCTACAAGGGGCATATAAACACCAAGGTGTAAGTGGCATTAAACCTGATGTGAAATGGGTATCAGCCGGCACAGCTTCATGGCTAAGAGTGAAGAATCTGGACACAGCTGCCAGCACTCTGCCTCTTACTTGCTCTGTGACCTTAGAAAACTCACTTAACTCTCTGAGCCACCAAAAAGAGATTAGAATCTGAAATGAAGATAATAATCACTAATCATCTTTGAAATAGTGAAAATAACAGAGCAGTTATGAGAATTCAATGAATTAAGGGGGACAGAGCACTTAGAACTAGCAGATTCCCTGCTCTCCATAAGAGCTAGCAATGATGACCAATTATTCAACTACCAACAGGAAAATGGGGTGGACCTGGTGGTAGAAGTAAACGGTTATGCAGGGTCCATGGCCTGATGTGGGTTTTTAGGAGCTGTGTTGATGACACAGGTCAGAAGCTGAAGACAACACCTCCCTGCACTCCATGTGTTCTGTGTCACGTGGTTTAACCCATGCTGGACAGGAGTCAGCCAGGGTGAAGAGGACAAGAGTGACACACTGCAGCTCAGCTGCAGAGACTGACAATCAAAGCCCCCAACCATGTCTGCAGATTCCACACAGCAGCTAAGTCAAGACAGACCTGAGAGGCGGTCCTGGCCAGGACACTGACGGGCCAGTTGTCACTGGGTTGAATAACCAGCTGTGGCCTGTACTCTGTTGTCAGCTTGATTTAAAACCTCAGGTCTACACAGAGAGAGAGAGTGATCTTTCTGGTGAAGGAGATAGATCTGAAGCGCTGGGGAGAGCCACCTTTTCCGTTTCCACTGTTCATCCTCTGGCACAGTTATTTAAACTGCTCATCTTCCATATATGCTGTATTTGATTTCAGGGGAAAATCAGTAGAAATAAAACTGACAAACCATTCTGCCCTTATTTCTAAGCATGCATCTCTGGCTTCTTGGCACTTGACTGGTCAGGGGACGAGCCATGTGTCCTTGCCCCAGGGACACTCAGAAAGGCACCTTCCCTACCCATGCAGGACCTCACTCCAGCAGCACCTTCTCTCTCTTAACCTCTTCCTGCATCTTGAGGAAGGACGGCAGCAGCAGGTGTCCCAGAGGAGTACACCGCTGCAGGCCAGATCCTCTTGCCCTCTATTCTGGAATGTTCTGAAATTGTGAGTTTCCCTATGTCCCCTATGGAGGCAAAACTTCACCTGCACTATTTACAGATCCCTCTAGGTGAGCATTCAGCCCACCTGGCTGGAGGGCAGTGAGCAGCTTGTGACAGGTGCCTGTGCCCTGGCAGCTGGATGGTGTGTGCATTAGTGCATCACTCTCTAAAACCTCAAAACTTTATGGAGCCTGAGACATTCTGGGCCCCAGGGTGTGGACCTGGAGGAGTTACTGCTGCCCTTGCAACCCATATGCAGCTCTGGAAAACAGTCAGTGAGAAATAATCGTGGAATTTTCTTTAAACTACTTTCTTCTTTTAAAACCAGAATTCAGGTATATGCTTAGCATGTTCAGGGCTCAGAGTTCAACCCCAGCATCAAACAAATGGACAAAAAGAATTAAAAAAAAAAATAAAACCAGGACTTAGACTGAATTTTCTTTGACATTGCTGACTCAATTCAAAATGGGAAATGACTGCACAGAAACTTCATGCAGATGTCGTCCCCTCAAGTAGCGCTTAACTGGGTCTGTAGTCTGTGGTCAGCTTGCTTCAAAACCTTGGGTCTACAGAGAGAGAGAGAGAGAGAGAGAGAGAGAGAGAGAGAGAGAGAGAGAGAGAGAGAGCAATCTTTTGGGTGAATGAGAGGTTAGAATCTGAAGCACCTATACAAGGCTTATGGAAAATGCCCAGCGGGGGATACCTGCCACAGACACATGGTACCAAGTATACCTGCCTTCCTGTTGGTGTGCACTGCCAGGAGTCCCCTTTTGGAAACCTGGCCTTCTCTGAACCCCACTAGACTGCATTTAAATGACTGCTCTATTAACTGGGAAGGAGGGTGATGTGGGATCCCGTTTCCTTGTGTGTAAATTGGGGAGAATACTACCTGCTGCTCAGCACTACAGGAGTGAAATGAAGTCAGATCGTGTGCCTGGCCCACAGGAGCAAGAGCTCACTGCTGTCCACGCCCTCCTTCCCTCCCACCCTTTGTTTCCTCCTCTGCTGTCTGGAGACAAGTTATAAGCAGAAAATTGGATGCTCACATTCTTCCTCATGGACAACTAGAGAGGTGCATGTGTCTGTGGTGCCTGCTTGTACATAGCAAGGTCAAGCACAGCAAAGGACAAGGCCCTTGAGCCAAGCTTGAACTCAGAACCTCCAAGGAAAAGAGGTGCCCAACAGAAAGGGAAGCAGAGAGGTTCCAAGACCCAAAGGGAGCAGAGATGTCACGTAAGGTTTTCCCATAAACATTTCTTAAACCAGAAGTTTTCCATCCCAGCTGCGCAGATGGCCAAGATTCAACTAGTGTAGTATCTCAGGGTTCCCAAGGGTTTCAGAACTGTAGCTCCAATGGAGAACTGCAGTCCACAGATTGTTAGTGCACACTTCTATGGAATAGTAAACGGAAACCTAGAGTGTAAAGGACCTGCAGCCCCAAGAATTAACCTATTTCCTCCACTCGGGCATGGAGGGAAATGATGGTGGCTTTGTGCCCCACCGGAGACCCAGGATCCACAGTAAGCTTCTCCAGGGTCTCCTGCTCCTGCTGGCACAGCGCCTTGGCTTTCAGGAAGGGAGGAGCCCTGACTTACCCAAGGCATAGAGAGGCTGCCTGTGCGTGCCAACATCACTGCAGTCCCTGCACCTGCCTGGGCTCATGAGTTGTCAACAGAGAAAATGGTGTAATTTACATGCCCTGTCTCCTGCCCAAGTGGCACAGAACTCTACCTCATTGACAGGGAAAGCAAGAATACACAGCACAGGTCCAGCTGCCCAGGAGTTATCAGAACAGAGGAAGGACAAACACTAATGTTTAACAGAACAATCGTTATTTGCAAAGTTTGTTAAGAGTCACCAGACGTCTACCATTTGGGGCTTTCCCATTCCTGGTAATCCTTGTCTCTTTCTTCCTTGGTGTCTCTAGCATGTGGGTGTTTCTGCATGATCTACATTCCACCAGCTTTCACTGAAATGAAAACAAAAGGCAAGTATGATTAGTACAGATGGGGAACTGCCTCAGAGGTTTGCCCAGTGGCCACAAGTCAGTTTGAAGACCCTGGCAGTGACAATCATTAACTGGAGGAGATTCAATGTGTTACCTGTGCAATGCTATCCCTTACTCCAGATGTTAGAAACTTTACAAGACTCTGGGGTCCCTTTTTGGTTACCTCTCATGTATTTTGTAAGAACAGTCACATAACCAAAGTGTGAAGCATGTGGAACAGTGGCTACTTAGTTCTGCACATCTTATTGATACAGGGGCTCCCTAAACCCTGTCCTACCCTGTGAGCATTTTCTCAAATACCAGTGATGCTTTTGATAGTTGACATAGCTGGTGATACAGAACAGCTACTATGTTAGTCACAGAGCCTAGTCAGGAGTGGCAAAGATGTCCAGAGCATCCCTTCCCAGGCTGTGCTGTGAAACCCTCCTATTGGTAGATGTTCATTCTGTTTTTAGGAAAACAGCCTCATTGCAGTTGTGTATGGTGGCACACGCATGTAATCCAGCAGCTCGGGAAGCTGAGGCAGGAGAATTGTGAGTTCAAGCCAGCCTCAGGAACTTGGAAAGGCCCTAAGCAACTTAGTGAGACCCTGTCTCTAAATAAAACATAAAAAAATGGATGGGGATGTGGCTCCGTGGTTAAGTGCCCTTGGATTCACATTCTTCACATTGGGTTCAATCTCCCCCAACAAAAGTTTCATCAAGATCTAATTTATGTACAATTCATTCATGTAAATTATATAATACAGTGGTTTGAGTGAATTCAAAGTTATGCAACAATCACTACAATAAAATTTAGAGTGCTAATGTGCAACATGAAGATTTATGAGGGACATGGAGCATGCAGTATCCCCAGATGTTTCTTTTTTTCTGTGTGTATGTGTGTGTGTGTATGTGTGTGTGCACGGATGCACTGGGGATTGAACCCAGGGGAGCTTTACCATTGAGCAACATCCCCAACCCTTTTTTAAATTTTGAGACAGGATCTCACTAAATTGTCCAGGCTGGCCTCAAACTTGTGATCCACCTGCCTCACCCTACCAGGTTGCTAGGATTACTGGTATGCCTGGCCCCAGATGCATTTGACTCAGTTTTTGTTTTGATCTATTTTTGGTTTTGCAGTAATGCTGTTATCATCTTTTAGCACCATAGTGTCCCATAGAATAGAGTTTAGAAATACTAGCCATATATCCAAAAAGCTGACCTCACATGGTGGTGTGGAGCTGAGGGTCTCTGAAGAAGCTGCACCCATATAAAAGATCTTGCAGACTGCTTGACTGGCTGAGCAAGAGGACTGCGATTGTGGAGAGATGGAAGATTTCAGATCGGGATCCCAAGCATCTTGGTATTTCTTAGGCTCTTTAGTAGCCACTTAATTTCATCTCCTGTATCTGCCATTATAACTTCAGATAAAACTCCCAGAATAAACCACTAAACTTTGCAGACCTATAAGCATCCACCAAGCTAAGCATGTTTAAGGTAATGGATAAAATTACAGGAAAGATTTTCTCCCTTTGCTTATAGCCAGCCTACCTGATGACCTACCAAATGTTTGCTAAATGTATTGATTAGGACTCCCCTTGTTTTGTGGCTGTAAAAGTTGCATGGTGGATTATGTCATGCAATGCCATTTCCCAGACCACAGTCACTCTTGTTTGGCTTAGGATAAACTATTTTCTTGTTTCCTTTAAAGCACAGTTGTTATTTTACATGGACAGTGGTTGCTTCATCTGCATAAAGGGGAGAAAACTCCAAGATGGAGACATTCAAAGGAGGGAACAGCAGTTTACACCACAGGCCTCATTTACCAACTCTCAAGGAGGGGAGTGCTTGATGGAAAGAAGGGCTGGATTTTGTTGTTGTTGTTGTTTGCATTTACTCCAGGTTCTTGAGTCCCACCCTTGCCCTACTCAGGGCAGCTACTGGGTCTTCGGCCATGAAGCAGCCACATCCCACAGTATGGTCCATTTGTCACTCCAGCTCCTCCGGAGTCCCAAATCTGGGTGGACCTTGCTGGTTCACAAAAGTCCAGGGCAAGCTGATGATGCTGATGAACAGGAAGAGACTGTGAAATCACCTCAGCCTCACATGCTCCAAGTTGATTAGTCTTAAATTTCTCAGACTTCAGGAAGACGATGACGCTTGCTTCTCAGGGACAATGGTACCCTAGCAGCTGTCCCTCAGATGAGGGCAAAACAGGCATCAAGTAAAATAAAGGGTTGTGTTTAAACAGTTTAAACAGTGCCCATTCTGGTCTGGGATTGGAACCACAATCTCCCTCTGCCCCAACACTTCTTTCATGGAGCAGGGGCATTCTACTTTGGAAAGAAATAGGATCCTGTTTAGTGATCCATTTTTTATCCTAGGAATTCATTTCTAATCATTTTGCATTTGACTGCGAGAGCTTATGCCTTGTGGTCTCCAACTCATCAGGTCTTTACTTGATAGGCTCTGCTTCTTTTCTCATGTTTCCCATTATAATAAACTTAACCATTTGGGCACACTTGTATGTGCACTTAGTGTTGTATATGCAGATATTTTGTCACCTGGGGCCCTAGGAGTCAGTCCTCCTGTTGGTTTTTGTCTGCTCCTTCTTGCTCTCATGCAGGCGACTATGGATCACACACTTGACTTCACCAGGCCCGTCAGGAAGATCTTATGGGGCCCGTGGTGTAGACAGCAATTCTTTCAAGAAATGCTGCTTGTGTTTCTTCCAGATGAAGAGGAAGGTGCCTGAAAGTCCTTACCAAGGATTTCTTAGAATGGAACAGCCAGACCAGACAGTGTAATCTGAACCCCACTCATAGAAGCTGGCCTCATTTACCATTTCTCAAGGAGATGTGTGCCTCCATTCAGAGCCCATGCTGACATCCAAGGATGCAGGGCCCTTCCTTGCCATTCCACTGTGTTGCTGGGGAGGGTCCCCTCTGCCATGTCTCCCCCAGGGTTTGGGGTCTGTGAGCCAACTATCATGCTGTCTGAATTTCAGTTCCTTATTTTTGGTTTCTAAGGATTTTCCTCACTTTAAACTCAGATTAAAAAAAAAAAAGATAGTTGAGTATAGGAGGCTGAGGAAAGAGGATCACAAGTTCAAAGCCAGCCTCAGCAACTTAGTGATTTGCTAAGCAACTCAGTGAGACCCTGTCTCAAAATAAAATACAATAAAAGGGCTGGGAGTGTGGCTCATGGGTTAAGTTCCCTGATTTCAATATCTGAGAGAGAGAGAGAGAGAGAGAGAGAGAGAGAGAGAGAGAGAAATCTACTATTAGTGGACAGCTTTTAAATTTAAGATTTCCCAGCCTGTATAGTACTCCATTAGAAATGGAGTTTGAAAATAAAATTCTGCAGTACAGTAAATGACTTTCCACTATCTTGAAATGTGGAATTTGAGAATTATGTTTTGGACCAAAGGAAGAGCCTAGAACCGTCCCATGATTTTTTTTTTCTTTTTAAAATTCTTTTCGTAGTTGTACACAGACAGCATGCCTTTTATTTTATTTACTTATTTTTATGTGGTGCTGAGGATTGAACCCAGTGCCTCACACAAGCTAGGCAAGTGCTCTTCCACTGAGCTATAGCCCCAGCCCCCATGAAATATTTTTCACAATACATTTTCCTTTTCTCACACCTTGATCCCATGGCCTTCAGAAATTGATTAGAGATTTTGTTTTGTTCCACCAAAATGCATACGTTGAAGTCTTAACACCTTAAATAGTGTGTCTTTAAAGAGGTAACTAAGTTAAAACTAGGTCAGATCCTGATCCCATAACACTGATGTCCTTAAAAGAAGAGGGTAAAGTGGTGCACGCCTATAATCCCGGTGACTTAGGAGGCTGAGGCAGGAGGATTGTGAGTTCAGAGCCAGCCTCAGTAACTTAATGAGGCCCTAAGGAACTCAGCAAGACTTTGTCTCTAAATAAAAACATAAAAAGGGCTGGGGATGTGGCTCAGTGATTAAGTGCTCCTAATCCCCAGTACCCCTCTCCCAAAAAGGAAGAGATGCAGGGAATGCATGTGCACAGAAAAAAGGCAGAGATAAGAGCCAACTGCCAGCCAAAGAGAGGCCTCAGGAGAAACCACACCTACCCACACCTTGATCCTGGACTTGCAACCTCCAGAACTGTGAGAAAAAAAAAAGGTCTTGGTATTCTGTTATGGCATCCCTAGCAAACTCATTTAGGTGCCCATTTAAAAATAATCTCTGAATCATTTCTACTTGGCAGACATAAAACCTTTGAACTGTAACTCACAGATGTATTCCATAAACTAACTAAAAGTGAAAAGGGCTGTGAAACCAACTACAAAGAAAATTGATACTGAGCATCAAGGTGACATTTGAAACAATCAAGTCTCTGGAAGGACTGTGGAAAGGCCTGTCCATTCTTCCATTGAAATAAGGGCACAGTGTCAGGGTCAGTCACCCAGCATTAGCACTTGCATTTAATTCTGTTTCTAAAAACAATTAACTTCATTAATCTCTCTCAGTATGTTTGGTGATTAATGCAGCAATAAGAAGTGACAATAATAATAATCCAAGCCTGAGACAGACTAATTTTAACTTGCAATACTGCCCCAAAATATGACAGCACAAATTTATTTTGATTGTTGTATCCATGTCTCAAGAACTTTCCATTGGTAAAACTATAATGGCAGAATTATTTTCTCAGAAATCTTTGCAGAATTATTTGTCAATCTAGATATTTTTGTGAGACATTAGGAAAAAAACTCGAATTTTTGTAATGGTGGTTGTTATTCAAACAAGAGCTTCTAATTTAAGGAAGAACTACATACCTCTCAGCATAAGTGCTATGCAGAGGAGAAGTGCATGATCCTGGGGCCAGACCCTCAGGCTCACTTCCGCCCCTGCCTGTGTGTTTGTGTGCATGTATATGCACATGTGTGCACAGGCATCTGCACATGTGTGAATGTGCCTAGCAAGCTGTCAAACCTCTCTGTGCCTCAAGATCCCCCTCTGTGAAGAGAGTGTCATTATTCCTCCTCCCACAGACAGCTGAGGACTATGTGAACTGGCACCCTGGAAATACCTCCAGCAGGCCTGGTACACAGAGGTGCATAGCTGAGGTTGAGAAGGGGAAACTATTCATAAAACCAAGTCAGAACGCACAGAGCATTGGCTGAAATGAAAAGGACACAGATAGAAGATGTTAGAAGGGGAAAATAACCAAAGGTGGCTAGAGAACAACAGAAAAATCTAGAAAGGCTGTGGTCCAGCCTGACCAGAAGCTTCTTAAAAAAAAAAAAAAAAAAAACAACATCAGCAACAAAACAACCACACAATAACTGAAGGATATTTTCCCCTTGGCATGCTGGAACCAAAAGCACACCTCTGACTTGCATCTAGCTGAGAACATGAGGATGCTGTTGGGCAGTCTGTGACTATATGCTTAATACAATAAAATACAACGGAGCTTCGCATTTCTAGCAGTAGAATGGCCTGGATAACTTGAAAACCCTCCTACAGGAAGATAATTCAGGGAGAAATGTTACCCACAACCTTATAAATTCTCCCTTAACTCATGACTGACCAACTGGTTCATATTCATATTTTCACTTGACTTAGTTCTATGGGGGGTGCCACCTACTTTTTGAAGAAAACTATATAACATTAGTAACATTCAATGCTATCATATCAGACTTATGAGACCTCACTGACACATGGTTTTGGCTCCTCTGAAAAATGGGGACAGGGGAATGTGGCCAGCAACATGTATTTATTCACATCACTGCCAAAACCCAC
The DNA here is from genome assembly GCF_021218885.2 of Marmota monax. NCBI lineage: Eukaryota > Metazoa > Chordata > Mammalia > Rodentia > Sciuridae > Marmota > Marmota monax. The sequence goes on from NW_026693183.1 coordinate 37,547, forward strand.
AGAGACTGGCAGAGATGAGTAACAGTATGGCTTGTAATCATGTCCTCCTTTCTGCTGTGGAAGGCTATTGCTGCTGTGGGGGAAACAGCAAGGAATGTCACTACTTTTAACTTTGCTAATCCAGTTTTGCAAAACTTCTCATAAAATAAGCATTCTTCACCCCATTTCTCTGCAAATATTTTGTAGTAGAGGACAGTGTCTCAGTCAGTAACTGGATTTCTTCTGCAAAGAGTTGGCAGAATGTGGTATAGGTCATCCATCACTCTCAAGTGACGATACTTTGTATCTGCACAGAACCTTCCTTTCATGTTAACCAGAAGCCTTTACAAACTGCCCCAATAATATCACACCTTCAGAGGCAGCACCTGGCAAGTGACAGGGTCCCTTGTCTGGCTGTAAGCAGCAAAGGCCCTTCAGGCTGGTCCCCTGGTCACTGGCTCAGAGGAGTCAGCAAGACATACTCCAAAGAGTTTAGACAGTTTTTTAAATGGCACTGTTCTCAGGGTCCCAATGTTAAGGTGACTACTAATTTAATGACAGTGCCAAGTGCTTAGAACTATGCTGGCACAGTATTACACCCAGCAAATTGCAGTTGCCATTTCCTGCATTCCACAACCTAAATGAGGGAAGAGGACCACTTGTACCATTAGCACACAATGGAGAGGTCTCACATGGGGAAATTGGAGGCTTACCATGCTTTGGGGAATAGAAGGTGAGAAAGGGCCTGAAGTAACTCCCAGAAGAAAGCTGTTTGTGGAGTATCTCATGCCAGGCACAGTGAGACCCCTGGGATGTAAAGATATCAATAAGACCCAGCCCTGGAAGCCAGGAGAAGAGAGGCAGATAGGGGGAGGTAAGTGCAATAAAGAAAATGGGACTATTGTGGGGAGAGGGAAGAGGGGACCTGATCCAGAGAGCAATAATGAGAAAACATAAAAGAACAGTAAGACAGTCACTGTAAGAGAATTTTATTATTTCTGATTAAGGATTTAAGCATAAGTCTATTATCCAATTTAAGCACTTAATAAAAGTGTTCCCAAAGTTTTTAAGGCGATTATTTTAATTTATGAATTATGCTCTTGGCTGTCTTTGATGATTATTATAGTGGCTGGCAGAATGGCTTACTCTCTGGCAACACCAGACTGAAGAACATTGGGAGCTTCCTGGGTAAAGAGGCTTGCACACAGGTCCTCTGTAAACTGGGGAAAGCATGCCTCCCAGGAGCACTGCAGAGCCAATACTGCAATTTCCAAGTACTGTACCTTCCAAGTACCTGTCTACCTAGGCCTCTGGGCTCAGAGCCTAGGGTCTTTCCTTCAACTCTGGCCAAGTCTTATTGGCCTTGAAAATACTGTGTGACAGTGACAGCTACCCAAAGCACTCCTGCTAGACTTGGGCCCCGCAGTTAAGAGGTGTGCCCTGAAATCCCTGGAGTTTACTGTGGCTAACTGACCCGGGGGCTTTGATCCTGAGGACAGCAGCTGAGAGCTTGGAAGAGTCACAGCAGCAAAGGCTGTGTGCTGGGACTTATCCAGAGGAAGATCTTCATGCCACCCTGAGATTTCACAGATGAGGAAATCTGAGTCCCAGAGAAATGGAGTGGCCTGTCTCCAAACTTGGAACCCAAGTTCACTGATACATAGGTGCAAATAAATTTCCTCTTCTCTTGTTAGGCATAAATAAATCATTAATTTTTAATTCAAAAGCCTTGTAGTTCACAATTCAAGCAAAATTAGAATTCTGCATGAAAATTTCTCTCAGAGTTAACATGTACAGTTGATAATTCTGATCTTAAAAATCTCCATATGGATATGTCTATATATGCAATTTAATTACTGATACTTTGATTTGGTATCATTCCAGCAAATATACTTGAATGAATTCACTACCCTGGGGGAGTGGATAGTCTCAGGAAGACTGCTGCTGCAAGGTTCTGGGGTGTCAACCCTGCCATGAGGGTAAATAAAGGTGTTCCTCCCAACACAGAAGCACAGAGCTAAGGGCAGCTGGGCAGGGACACCTTGCTGTAGGAATTAAAGATCAGAGATATCTTTAAAGGAAATCCCTTCAAGGGTGGTTTTGCTTGTGTTTTGTATTTTGTTTTTCTGTGCTACCAATAGCACTCAGGGCACCAGGTACTCTATCACTTAGCAACACCTTAGCTCTTTGTTTTTGTTGTTATGAGCAGAAGCTCCCAAAGCCATTTCCATTATAGTGGGACACTTTTCTAACGCAGGTCCTGATAAGTCCTCTTGGGACAGTCAGCCATTTTTTTTCACTCTAGTGCAAGTTGTTGCTGTTGGGAGACTGTCACTAGTGAAGTATATTCCTCCTCTGCAGTGTAACATATTAAAAGAATTGTCCCTATTCCCTGTAATGAGGCAGAGAATTTGTGTCCTACAGTGGGAGACAGAATACGAATTCTTAACTATTAGATGGCATCGATGTGCCACAAAAAGAAGCCTCAGTCCTCTGAGGATTTGTCAGCAAAAGATTGAGTTCTAGTACTGATATTTGCAATTAAGACCCTAAAAGAACCCCAAACCTCAATGTGACCTGTCTTCTGTCACCTAATTATTTTGATCTGCTCATCAAGTGTCTTTCCCTATGGATCCACTGTCTCTTGAAAGGGATATTTGCAATTAAGACCCTAAAAGAACCCCAAACCTCAATGTGACCTGTCTTCTGTCACCTAAGTATTTTGATCTGCTCATCAAGTGTCTTTCCCTATGGATCCACTGTCCCTTGAAAGGGCAGCAGAAATGGAAATCGACCAGTCTGGACAACATCAGAGCAAACAGAACTGTGAGCAGAAGGAGAAGGCCCCAGTGAATCCAAAGGCTGCTTAAATTCCTATATTCTAAGAAAGATGGCTCTTTCCTGGGTTTAGCTTGTTTGGCTCAGAAGTTTAGCATTTTCTTTCTTTTTTTTTAAAGCACCTTTGAAAAAAAGCTGGACGAGAAAGAAAGTGGGGTAAGAGAAATCATATTGAGTGATTAATGATGAAAATGATTTCCGCCCCTTTGGTTCTTTTATCAGTACCCAATGCTGTTGGGCTACAATAAATCATCCCGATATTAAAAACACAGACTCCTGTTATTCTTTAAAAAAGAAAAAAAGAAAGAAAGATATAAAGAAACCCTGTACATTCTTAATAAACAATAACAGCTCAAACTTTGTCTTTTGTAAAGTTGTGCAACTGGGCTTAGGCTGTTGTTATTAGCAAGCAAGGGTCACAGATAGACTACGTGTCGCACTCCTCATGACAACGGGTCTTGGCGGGCACGGCCCGGGGTCTGCCAACCGCAGCGGGTGGGGCAGCGGTGGAATCCCTCACAGGCCGGCGGACCATGTGCCCGGGCGCCCGCACTCCCCTGCGCCCCGCGCTTGGGCATCAAGGCGCGCGGTTCCTCCGGGGCCTCCCCCACCCGGTGCCCCCGAGAGTAAGCGGAAATGAGTCAGTACCTGCGGGCAGGTGTCCAGCTTTAGTCTCTAGTTTACCTTCGGGAGGCGAAGACATGGTGCCACCGGAGTTCTGCGGGGCTGGGCTGCGGTGGCGGCGCTGCTGGCAGACCAGAAGGGGCGAGGGGCGTGGCCGATGAGCGTTGACGTAGCATGCTCCGCCCTCCTGCACCCTGCACGCCGACTTCACTGCGGCCGCCCCGCCCCGCCAGCCTCCTGCGCGCGCTTACAGAGCATGCGCAGCACGTTGTGCCAGGTTGGGGATCCTGGGGAGGAGTGGACGGGATCGAGGGCTTGGCGTTCGGTTTTAGGGGAAGTAAGGGTCTTGGCTGGCCGAGGACGGGGAGAGTAGCGGGTGACTAAAAAGGGCCCAGCTTGAGAACAATCCCTCCTCCACGAAACCGCTCCGCCCGCCAGTGTCCCCACGTGGACGGCCAGGCGGTGGGGAGCTGAGGTCTCCTCCTGAAGTCCTCAGCTAGACCCCTGATGGGACCGGGGGTCGGATTTTGTTAAGAAACGACGCAAAGGATGAGCCTGCTCCCCGGGAGAGAAAGGCAGCGCTGGAAAAGGCGAGTTCCCGAGCGGCTGCGTGGGTGCAGCCTCAGAGCCGTGGTCTCCCTGCTGTGTGGCCTCGCGGGTCTCCCCAGCGCCCTGCAGCTCCAGGGACTCCAGGCCTGCTGTCTCCGTGGCTGGATTAGCAGTCAGACATGCCCAAGACTTTGGAAGGAAACACCCACCGTCACCTCTCTTGGCTGTATGTTTGTCTGTGATGACAGAGCTGTTCAAAGTGGTCTGGCACCTCGCACCTTCTTACCAGCAGTCAACCTGGTTTTCAGTCAGCTCCCCTGTGGCTTCCCCCAATTGCGGGGAAATCCCTTAGACAAGGTCACACATGACCTCCATGCTGCCAAATCCAGTGGTCACTCTTCCATTGATTCTACTTGACCTTTTAGCAGTACTTTGAAGAAGCCATCCATCCTCCTCTTCAGCTTCAGGGATGCCGTGTTAGTGCCTCCTCTTGCAGTTTTGGGGCCACCCTGGCAGCACAGTCTAGATTTCTAAATATTTGAGTGTCCCAAGCCTCAACATTGCCTCCCGCCCCCGCCGCCCCTTTCCCTAGGCTTAGATGGTGTCTTTGTCTGAGTTCTGCTGCTACAACAAAATCTGAGAAGGGGTAAAAGAGCAGAGATTTCTTTGGCTACTGGAGGCTGAGAAGTTCAAAGGCACAATGATGGCATATTGGTGAGGCCTTGGTGCAGCAACACCTCAGAGTGAAAAGTAAAAGGGTGAGGAAGAGGGCTGAACTCTCCTAATGAATTCACTGTAAGGGTGACCCCATAAAAGCAAACTTGATTCATGGGGGCAGAACTCTCATGACTTAATCACTTCCTATTAAGCCCCCATCTCCTGCATTGTTGCATTCAGGATTAAGTTCAAACACTTGAACCTTGGAGGAATGTGTCAAACCATGGAACACCTTGGATGCCTTCTATCACAGGCAAGCCGAGTATGACTTTCATCCAGATGCTTACAGGCCTGCAAACCTATTTCTGTATCCTTGGTCTCCTGAGTGATACATTCCATTGGCTCTGAAACTCCATCAAAGAAGATGCCTCCTTCAGGGCTGCCCAGTACTTTGTGTCAGACCACACACACTGATGCTGGCCATATGCTGATCTTGCACTTGTTAGGTGCAGGACAGGCTGAGTAAGCTGTCTGCAGGGCATGCCAAACAAAGTTAGCTGCAGGATGACCTGGCCACTCAAACCCTCTGTCTGGCTCTTTATCACCTGTTTGCTTCAAGCCCAAATGCCCAAGCCCCCGCTCAAGGCTGAGCGCTTCACCCCCCTGCTCAGGCTGAACACTCAGCCCCCTGCTCAAGGCTGAACATGTAACCCGCCTTGTGCCAACAAGGCAGCTTGCAGACCCAGAGACCTCATTAGATTTGGGCTATAAAAACTCCCTCCTGCCGGGCCCCTCTCTCTCTTGCTTTCTCTATCTCTCTTGCTATTTCTCTTGCTTTCTCTGTCTCACTTGTGCACGCTCTCCTCTCTCTCTCTCTCTCTCTCTCTCTCTCTCTCTCTCTCTCTCTCTTCTCTCTCTCTCTTTTCTCCTCTGTTGCACTGCTGCAATAAAGATCTCTTGGTTGCTCTGAGTGTTGTGGTCACTTTTCTTTCAGCACTCACCCTCCATGATTCACTATCCCTAATGGCTGTGGGCCACCTGATGGTTGTGATACATTGTCGTTGTCTTGCATTCACATCAGAAGTTGCAAACCAGTAAGAACAGCTTAGAAGGAAATCCTGGAATAACAGTGAAGCACTTTTCTCCTCTGTAGTTTTGGGGATCAAATCCAAGGCCTCGCACATACTAGACAGGCATTCTACCAACCCAGCCCCAAAGTGCTCTTTTCACTAACACCTTTGAAGGAACAGAGAGAATCCAAAGAGAGTGCTTTGGATTTTGAACTGAGAAGCTTTAAGAATACCTAACCAATTAATTTTATGAATATTTTCCTTTTTCTGTATCTCTATGACTAAAAATTCAAGTCTTAACAACTGTAAAATAAATATTTCTAAGAAATACAAAATAAAAACTTTAGTTTGAAAGAAAACATTGTATTAAAGTTCAATTGGCAATGTTTTCCCCTTTTTGGCACATAAAGTAGCAGGCATAAGCTGTGGCATCTCAGACCCAATAACAAACAGGATTGTTAGGGAATGCTGGGGTAAAAGGAGGAGGTTTCTGAGGAAAGAGTAGAGTGACCCAAGGGTCTGGGGGCCACAGACACCAATGGGATGGCCTGAGGTCTGAGAGGACTAGACTGATGGGGCCCTCTAGTGTAACAGCATGTACAGTGCCACATGTTCAGAGAAGAGGCCCTGGTCACCTACTTACCCACCAATAGCTTCCTCTCTGGAGCAGAGGCTAAGCTACTCCAGCAGTGTGCCAACTGGGCAGCATTCCTGCTGAAGAAGACACTGTCATTTAAGGAGGAATTGATCTTAGCTTTAAAAACACAGATTTTCAAACTTCCTTGCAGGGAGTGGTGAGGTGTCACATTTCTGACCACTGAAATGTACCTGGAAACTGTGGGGGGAAAGCAGAGGGCAGTGTCCTGGTTTGGATCTGGAATGCCTCCCAGGATTTAAGAGATGAGGCTTTTGAGAAGTGACCTCATCAAAGCCATTGAAGCCAAGTGGACCATAGGGAGGTGGGACCTTGTTGGAGGAAGAAGGTCACTGGGGTCTTCCCTGGAGTGGTCTTTCTTCCAACCTGACCCATCCCCTCTCTTCACTGTGGCTATGAGCTGAGCAGTTTTCCTCCCCCACACCCTTCTGCCAGGGTGTTCTGCCTCACCTCCTGCCCAAGGCCATGGAGACTTTGGACCACTGACCACTGACTGAGAGCTCTGAAGCCATGAACCAAAATAAATCTTTCCCATCAGATATTTTGATAACATAACAAATGAGTTATCACCTTGAGGCAGCCAAAGCCTTGAAAACCACACATGGAGGATGGCAGGGCACAAGGCCCAAGCACATGGGACTTGAAAACAAGTCCCTGTTATATGGAGACCTTGTGCTTGGAGGCTGTGTGGATGGCCAGATGCAAGCTAGAGCCCTTGCAGCCCACCAGGCATAGCACGATGGGGCCCTGCCCAGCTGTCAGCTCATCTCTCCTGGCTCCAGTGGCCACACTGTCCCATGTTATGCTCCTTTAGTGGGACAAGCTGATTCTTCCCTTCAGGCCTTAACATCAACCATTTCCACCACTAAGAACCATCTCTCCATATCCTGTGTGATCAACTCCTTCCTGTTTTGTAATCAGCTTCCTGAGGCCTTGTCTTGAACCATTTCCTGTGAAGAAGCCACCCAGAAGCTGAAGTGATAGCACTTTTACTGATTTGAATAGCTTTTTATCCTTGTCTTAAATCACCCATGTATCAGTCTGCTCACCCACTGTCTTTCTCCATTGATGACAAGGTCATCTCCATGAAGGGATAGACCTTGTCCATCTGGCCTGCTCCTGTGTCTCAGCTCCCAAAGCCATGGTGGCCACTGCAGCAGTGTTCAGTAGTATCTTCTCCTCATAATTCTGCAGCACAAACACAGGATTTCTTCCAACTGTTTACCTGAATGAATGGAGCACAGGAGGACTGCATAGGGAATGAGGAGGATGCCCAGTATCAGAAGGCAAATGCCTCTAATCTTTCCTGATATTTACCTTTGCTGTAAACAAGCGAAGTGTGTGCCTGCTTGCCTTGCTTTGCTTTTCTCTTCTCTCCCTTCCTTCCTCTCTTTCTTTCCCTCCCTCTCTCCTTCCTTCATCTCTCTCTCCCTCCCTCTCCCTCCCTCACTCTCTCTCTTCCATGTGCTACTGCAGATTATAACCAGGGACTTGCCAGTGTGCTCCTCTGAGCTACATTCCTAGCAGTTTTTAGAAAATTTGAGACAGGGCCTCACTAAGTTGCTACGATTGGCCTCACACTTGTGCTCTTTCTCCCTCAGCCTCCTGAGTGTCTGAGATTACTCAGATGTGTGCATCACTGTTCTAACTTCTAAGTAGGTTTTTCTCTGGTCTTATGTTGTTTTGAAACAATGGCATCCAATCTGATACTCCTTAATGGGAGAACTGTAAGCACTGGGAAGAGTGTTTGAAGAAAAAACAGAATTACAGATTCTCTTTTCCATGTGTATACTTTGTAACCTTGGTGATATCAAGACATGAACTTGAATATCTCGTGTGCTAGTCAGCTTTCCACCACTACAACAAATACCTGTGATAAATTAATTTATACATATATATAAAAAAAGGTTGGGCTTTGGGAGAGAGCACTTACCAGCATGCCTGAGGCCTTGAGTTTGATGTCCAGCATTGTAAAAATCTTCATTTTGGCTCATATTTTTGGATGTTCTAGTTCATGAGGGATTGACTTCATTGCTTTAGGGTCCGTGGTGAAGCAGCACATCATGTTGGGGGTGCATGGTGGAGTGAAACCATTCACACTGTATTCTGAGGTTCCATCATCCCTAAGGACATGCCCCCAGTGGCCTGAAAGCCTCTCACCAGAACCCACCTCTTAAAGTTTTGATCACCTGAAAATAGCCCCAACTGAGCACCAAGCCTTTACCACATGGGCTTTTGGGGACATTCCAGATGAAACTGTAGGACCTCCCAAGGAATGGAGAGTTCAGGGCTTTGGATCAATGCACCTATCTCTGTGTTATCCCATTACTTCCCATGGGTTCCTGAGGCATGGCAACATCTCTGGCCTTCTTGATGGAGAAAATGAGCCTGTGAAGGGCAGTATTGGTACCTTAGTGGGAAGGCCCTAGACAGTCTGCTTTTGCCACCATTCCCACCTCATGCTGCAAACCATACTGTCCTCGAGAATGTCCTGTTAGTACTGCAGTGGGAGTTTTTCACCAGCCTTCATAAAACACATGAATTGTCACATGTCATATTATAATGACCCAATACATCAAACAGTTCCATGAACCTTGCATTCTTATTCCATGTTAGCCCCACTTTCTGTCTTCTAGTGCTGCTGTCTGGTGGATGAGAACTTTTACAGTGTTAGTCCTTACACAGAATCTCTTCCATTATTGATTTTTTTCTCATAAAGCGAGGGCAAAAGTCATTTTTGACTTTGCTTTGTAACATCCAGAATAATGTTATTTTTCTTTCTTTCTTCTCCTCCTCCTCCTCCTCCTCCTCCTCCTCCTCCTCCTCCTCCTTCTTCTTTGTGATGGGGATTGAACCCAAGGCCTTGTGCATATTAGGCAAGTGCTTTACCACTGAGCAACATTCCAGTCTGACAGGCAGGATATTTTTTATAATATATTACAGAGGCTTTAAATAAAATCAATTTAAATATAAAGTATTTGGCATATGCACATCTACACTAGAATACTTGAAGAGGATACACACCTTCTGTCCCAAAGCCAAATAAAAACGATAGAGCATCACATATCACATATCTTGCCCCCCCCCCCCCCACATGAGGAATCTCTGGAGGTTTCATTGTCATTAAGTCACAGGGTAATTGAGAAACACTTTGGGGAACTTTTCAAAAGAAGCTCATCAGCTAATAAAGAACACAGAGATCAACTTTAGTCATATATGAAGTTTTATATTAGTAAAAGATATTTGAAGGAAAAAAATATCCAATCTGAACCTTGGCAAAATATCCCTCTTATCTTTATTTGGAAGTTAGAAAATAGAAACTGAAAAAGATGACAATAATGCAACCATGAATACTGATTTCCCACTGAATTTCCAAACGCTTGAAAGTTATTTATGAAAAATGTGTCTTAGCAAGAAACTAGGGAATGGGAGGGATAAATTGTATTTCTGGCTCTTCCTCTGAGTCATTCTTTGACCTTGTGCAAGCTCCTTACATATTCTGTGATTATAATTATGCATTGAAGGCAATAATACTTATCTTACTTAGGGATTCAAATAGTTATTCAATATTATGTCTTAGCATTTATCTCCTTGTATGAAATTTCTTACAAGGGTATATGAATTGCTATAAGTTAAAAAATAAACATGACAAAGACATCAAAAATAAAGAGGCTTTCAGCAAGACAAAATAATCTCCAGAGAGCCTGAAATTTGAAATTGAAGAATAACATGTTTTATTACCTTCTCCCCTTTTTAAAAAAGATTCTATCTAGGAGGCAGCAGCATGGGGACTTTTTTTTTCTAATCCCTCCTTCCTTAAACAAAACAAAACATGAAACATTTCAAAAGGCTCTTGAGGGGTCAGTGTGTCATATCTGGGGGCACCTTAGAAACAGCAGAAGGGCCGCTTATCTGCCTTCTCAAGCCTGAGAGGCTCTGCTCAGACTTTTCTCATGGGTTCTGTCTGGAAAGAGAGCCTGCAAGTGACTGACATAGGTGTCTGGACCTAGGGCTGAGACTCAGCCTTCCAGAATGCTCCATCCTCTCCAAATCTCAGAGCTGCTGCCACGTCTCCAATGACCTATTTCCTCAGGATGTTTACAAGAGGCACAGGTGATAGTGCTCAGGATTCTTCGTCAACCTGAAGGAAATAAACAAATATACTAGAAGCACATTGCTTGTTGGTGAGAGATTTTAGAGAAACAGCAAAGTGAAATAGACTTAGAATATGAGGCAGAATGTGATGGTATTCTAGAAAGGGCCTCACTGGTGCTGTGTGGGGAGGAAGGGTGAGGATGAGCAGATGCCACAGCAGGAGAGGGACCTGAGACTGTCCCCTTGGCAGGAGATGGGAGTATTCAGACGAAGGAGAGCAGAGGGAAGGCATGGAAGTGGGGACAAAACCTGGCCCCAGCAGACCTGCAGGCAGCAGAGCTCCTGCTGGATCAGTCTGAAGGGAAGGCAGGGGCCCCTCACCCATGTGGCCTTCATTCTCTTGCTGGGAACCACAGGAAAATTCCACTGCACACTGGAGAGAGAAGAAGAGTGGGAAGCAACAAATAATATTCAAAAACATAATTTCTACTTCAGTTTGGTGCAGCCACTCTGGAAAGCAGTATGGAGATGACTCAGAAAACTTGGAATGGAGTCCCCATTTGACCGAGCTTTCCCACTTCTTGGTTTATACTCAAAGGACTTAAAATCAGCATGCTACAGTGATGCAAGCACATCAGTGTTTATCGAAGCTCAATTCATAAGAGCTAAACTATGGAACCAACCTAGGTGCCCTTCAATAGATGAATGGGATAAAAAATGTGGTTTATATACACAATGGAATATTGCTGAGCCTTAAAGAAGAATGAAATTATGGCATTCGCTGGTAAATGGATGGAACTGGAGACAATCATGCTAGGCAAAATAAGCCAATCCCCCAAAACCAAAGGCCAAAGTTTTCTCTGATATGCAGATGCTAACATACAATAAGGGGGGCAGCTAGGGAAGAATAGAGGTACTTTGGATTAGGCAGAGGGGAGTGAAGGAAGGGGAAGGGGTATAGGGAATGGAAGGATAGTAGAATCAATCAGACATTATTACCCTATGAGCATATATGATTACATGACTGGTGTGATTCTACACCAGGTATAATCAGAAAAATGAGAAGTTATACTGTATTTATGCATGATGTGTCAAAGTGCATTCTACTGTTAAGCATAACTATTATAACAACAGCAGGACAAAAAAACCCACATAATTTGAACATCCCAGATCCCCTGAATGGGCTTAGGGAACTTCCAGTGTTCCTCCTAACACACTTTGAGAACTGCTGTCCTAGACATTCCTTAGATACTTATTGATAGAAGATACAAAATTAAAAAAAAAAATCTGGATTAGTAATGTTCCCACCACAGTGGAGGGGGTGGGGTCATCAGCACCATGACAGCATGACAAGCTGGGCCTACAGTGTGAGCTGGTGCAGCCCCAGTGGCCTTGTCAGCAGGTGGGGCTTGGGGCTCCCCTCTCCTGGACACCCACAGATGCTGGGGGGCACCTGGGCCTTGTCCCCCAGAGAAAGGCTTCCCTACACCGCAGCGTCTCTGGACCCACAGGGCCCCCATTCTTTGCTGTTCTGCCTCAGGGACAGTGGCTTGGGCAACCTCAGGGTCTACAGGGTTAAGGGCTCCGTTTCCCCGAGTGCTGTTTCCACAGGCCCCTGAGTGTGGGATGGAATCCGCCAGTTGTGTTTCCCCCCACAGCGCCCTCTTGTGCTTTCTCGCGGTGGGACACGTGGTGTTTGGGCTAAGGAAGAGCCTTTTATGAGCCCACTTTCACAGAAAAATGCAAAAGCAATGACCTTTTGTTGGTCACTTTCCATGTGAACAAACACCTGAGACAAACCCCTCAAAAGGAGGGAGATTGATTTCCACTCACAGTTTCAGAGGCTTCAGTCTGTGATTGCTTGGCCCAGTGGCTCTTGGCCCCAAAGTGAGGCCACCCATGGTGGAAGAAGCCTTGGCTGAGGAAAGGTGTCCAGGAAGCAGAGAGAGAGGGAGGGAGGAAGGGACCAGGGACACAACATACCCTTCATCACCACGTCTCCAATGACCTATTTCCTCAGGTAGGCCCCACGTCCCAGTTCCCACCACCAGCTGGGGACAAGCCTTCACCCATGAGCTCTTGGGGCACATCCCAGATCTAGACCAAGACAACTTTCAAAAACCCAAATAGGGCTGGGGATGTGGCTCAAGCAGTAGCCGGCTCACCTGGCATGCGCAGGTCACTGGGTTTGATCCTCAGCACCACATAAAGATAAAATAAAGATGTTGTATCCACCGAAAATTGAAAAATAAATATTAAAAATTTTCTCTCTTTCTCTCTCTCTCTCTCTCTCTCTCTCTCTCTCTTAAAAAAAACGTGAATAACAGTAATGCCAAGGGGAAAAAGCCCGGTGGCACCGCCCACAGCTGCCCACATGTGGAATGGGCCACTGACCACATCCTGTGGCTCATCACTCAGCTTTCAGGAAGCCAGACAAGGACCCTTCTCAGCTGTCTGTCTCTGTGGACTGTCCCTGGGATCCTGGCTGGTGTGTTTCCCAGGGTTCAGCAGCAGCTGGGGTGTGGGTACCACTTGCATCACAGTGTGTGGCAGGTTGGGGGGGAGTGTTGTTGGCACCGCTGGTCACCGAGGTCATTGGCCTGGAGGGTTGTCCACCAGCAAGGTGGACAAGACTTAAGCTGTACAAGACTTAAGCTCACGTGTTGGTGAGTTCAGCTCTTTATTAGGAATCAGTGTGAACATGGGCTTAATTCCTTGTATTGGGAGATGGTATGAGTGTCCCCCAAGACTTCATGTGTTGAAATGGAATCTCACTCTGAGGTGTTGAGAAGGTGGAAACTTAATCCAGCCGTAGTGTGTAGAGGTGGGGTTTGGGGAAGGGATTAAAATCTTTGGCATGAGCCCCCATCATTGATCCTGATGGCTTTGTAAGAAGAGGGAGAGAGACCAGAAAGGACACACATACAATGAGTGCTCCCTTTCTTACCATGTGTTGCTTTGAGGCTGTGCCAGCAAGAAGGCCATCATGGGACGAGGCCTCTAGATCTTACACCTCCAGAACCGAGGGCCAAAATAGCCTCTTCTCTTTATAAAGTATCCTACTCCAAGTATTTTGTTGTGGCAATGCAAATGGACTAAATCAGTAAACTTAGAGTTTCTTAATAATTTCTAAGAGTCTATATTAACAAGCATATATCTGGGTATAATTCTGGAAGACACTTTTAAGCTCTTCCCCTCTTTCCTTTATTCTTTCTGTCTATTCTATGTTAGAGATGGCTGGTAATATCCCTAACACATTTAAAGGCTATTTTTCCAGCTGAAATTACTTGGGTTTCTTTTTAAACCACTTTTCTTCTCAGCAAGGACTTTCCCATCATTGATTAATTATTCCAATCAGGCTGAAGCATCTGCGTGTGACTTTGCAGGCTGGAGAAGGTTGTAAATAATGACTTCTGTCAAATCCCAGTCCTCAGTGTTTGCAAAAAAAATCAGTTGTGTTCTTGTTCAATATTAGAAAAGGTCCAAACTTGGGAAATATGATTGCTATTAAATCCAGAGAAGAACAAATCTCAAACCCATCCTTTAAGTTTTAAGGGGCCCTCTGGGGCACCCTCCAGGAGCTTCTCACTGGTGTGAATTAATAAACTACCTTTGACCATGGGGGGAAAAAAGAAATTACACATTTTCAGCAGCTCACTGGAGACTTACAACATGACAATTCTTCATCTTAAGCAAGAGCCATGGGATATCTGGGAAAAGGCGGCTACACTGAAGCCCTCTGTCCCAGAATGTGGGAGAGGAACCCAGGGCATGGCGCCCCTTAGTGGCAGCACTGAGACTGGCTCATGAGCAGGCTGGGCTGGGCTAATTTATGGTTCCTTTGTCCCTAAAGGCTGCTTGTTGTAATTCCCCCTTTCTCTTTCCCTCTGAGTAAAGTAGATGACCTTCTGTAATGTGAGTGGCTTCACCTATCAGTTGAGGGCCTTTAAAAAAATATATATATATATATATACTCTACAGCTTCCACAATCCCACAATTCCATGAAACCAATTCCTTACAATCAATCATTCTGTCTCTCTGTCAATCTGTGTCCCTATCTCTGCCTCTCCTTACCCACAAACACCCACAGCAGTTTTTTTCTCTGGAGAACCCTTGCTACTGCACTCTGCTGTGCCTGTCCCCCTCTCTGGGTGACCATTCTGATTCAGAGAACATGTCATGTGCTGGCCTCGACTGCTGGAGCACAGAGGCCGTGCTGTGAATGACCTTGCTGTGTGCTGATCAACAAGCCAACTGGGTAGAACACTTAGAACCCAGGGATCAGAAAGAGGAGCCCCTCTGCCTGGAAGTATCAAACCACACTGAATCTATCCAGATGCACCTAAGTCATGGATCCTGCCTATCAGGTTTTCCTGGAATCTGATGTCAACAGATAAGGATGCTCCTGTTCTCCAACCCTGTCTTACTGGTCAAGAAGGGAACCCTTCGCCTCCACTTGTGCAATTCCATGCCTCCCCTAGCCCCTGGCCACCAGCTCCTTGCACCCTGTAAAATGCTGAGTTGATAAGATCTCAGCTTTCTTGTTGGAGGACCCACACTGTGCTTGGTGACAAGTGACAGGCAGGCTCTGTTATTTTCCCGTTATACAAGCTATACAGCTGAATAACGCCCCGGTTGCTGAGGGTCTGCAGAGTGTGGTCCCTGGAACAGTAACATCAGCTTCAATGAAGGCTAGTAAAGAAATCCAAGTTCTCACTCCACACTAAATCAGAAACTCG
Source organism: Marmota monax (assembly GCF_021218885.2). Classification (NCBI taxonomy): domain Eukaryota; kingdom Metazoa; phylum Chordata; class Mammalia; order Rodentia; family Sciuridae; genus Marmota; species Marmota monax. Next base: position 52,754 of record NW_026693183.1, read on the forward strand.
AGTGGTGGGCCCTGCTGGTGAATCTGACCCACACTGATGGTTGAGAACCACCGGGTATGGGTATCACGTGACCCTAGTTTCAAGGCAACACCAGCCTACCAGGAAGTTAGGAACTTGTGGCAGTTTTCAATTCCTCCTACGTCCTTATTTTTTCATAATTGCTTAGAAAATGAATGTTGTGTGTTGTGATGTGTTGGCTAAGGAATTTCAAGAGGTTGTTTGTAGTGGTGTTAATGATTAAGAATTGCGCTTCCTGCAGAAGAGATCATTAGCTGACTTCATAACACTTACAAGGGCTTATATTAAGTTTATTTATTTATGCACATTGCATCGATGTCCCTTTTTGAAGTTTAATCTCTTTAAATTAATTTTTGATCACACTTGAGCGTGAGACACTTATTGATGATGTGCGATGTGCACTAGTGGGCTGCGATAGTGAACAGCTCCCACGCTGTCCCGGGGGCCTCCGATGAGCCTGATTTAACACGTCCATGAAAGGCACAGAAAAGCATGACTATGGGGGTGTCCCCATGTTGGGGGGTGTCAGAATGCTGCCTCCGATTGCCCTTGTCTATTTGTTTTGTGCTCTGTGATGGAATGCCGCAGACTGGGTGGTTCATGAAGAATGAACAGTAATTCCTCACAGTTTCAGAGACTAGAAAGACAAGGTGGAGGGCCTGTGTATGGGGAGTGCCCACTCCCTGTGTGACCTGGCAGAAGGTGCCACGAGGTGATAGGGAGGGAGGCACATGCAGGGGGAGGGCAACAAATCCACTCCTGCAGTGATGTCTGCTCTCCAGGAGCGCAGGCCTGGAGACCCAGCAGCCTCTTAGAGGTCCCATCTCTCAACCCTCTTGCTTGGAGGTCAGTAGTAACCCGTGGACTTTGAGGGAGGCCTTCAAACCATGGCAAGCTCTTCCTCTGCTGGGGAGAGTGTGGTACCAGGGTCATACACTGAACTGTGTTTCAAGGTTTGGGACATCTGAGAAGAAAAGGGAGGGATGATGTGGGAGGGTGAGCCCTGGGCACCAGCTGCTGTCATCTCCATCTGTGGCTGGACAAGGATCAAGGAGATTCCACCAGGCTTCTCTGGACTGCGGCCTCCTGACTTGTTTCTAGGCACTCAGACTTGAAAAGGCTTAACCAAGCCTCTTCCTTTGCCTTCGTTTCGGGCTTAGTAATTATTATCACCAGAATTTTCTTTCACTTACCTGTATCTCTCATGCAGATGGGATTTTTATGGGCCACCCAGTAATTTTGTTGTCATAAAATCAGCCAAAAGAAATGAACGGCACCAGCATTCCAGGTGCTTAGGTAGAGATTCACCATTAGGATGACAGGGCGAGATTTCAACTCTGACCACACTCACCTCACTGGTTCCACAGCTTCACACAACTTTAAAAAATTATTATAGACAGCAGAAGGGTTCACAGATCACACTTTCCATACTTGGATGGTGACGGCCATTACAGCCTCCGAACAAAACCTGCATATTTACGCTAAAGCGTTGTGCACACATGTCACCCTAATGTTTGTCTGAAATAGTAGCACACTGGTTTGACTTTAACCTTCATTTCCAGTTTTGCTTTATTCTCCAGTAGAAGAATTCAGGTGCTTCTCTACTGTGGAGTTGGTAAACTACAGCCTGTGGGCCAAGTCCTGCCTTGATTGGAACTCAGCCATGCCCAATGGTTGACATATTGTTTATGACTATTTTTTTGTGCCTCAATAGCTGTGTTGAGTTACTGTGACTGAGGCCATGTGGCCTTCAAAGAAAACTACCTTAAATGTCCCTTATGGAAAGATTGACAGCCTCTGGTCTTCTGTGTCACCAGCCAAGGCAGCATTTCAGGGCTAGAGATGCATTTATTGGTAGACAGTAAATCAGATGGAGGATGTGTTCCTCTCTGTGTTGGCTTTGCCTTAGGTATCAGTGCAGAAGCAGAAGCGAAGCACTTGGTACTCAGTATTTAGAATAATGGACCATGGTGAGTTTTCCATGATTTAATTTTAACCCTTATTCCTATTCAAATGTGATAGAAAAGGATCCTTCCAGAGAGTGCTATCTATAGAACCCTGAGTGCAAACTCCTTAAGAGAGAATGTCCTGATGAAATGGCTCATACTGTGTGGAAGCTCCTTTGACCAGAATATGGGAGGCAGCCTCTAAAATAAGCCCCAGCGGCCCTACTCCTATGTTCACGTCATCACATAATCTCCCTGCCTTTGGGCTGGATCTGAAATCTGGCTTCTAATAAACAGTAAAGTGTAAGTGGTCCAGCATCACAGCTGAGAGTGGGCTGTGAAAGACTGCTGTGACTTCATCTTGGGTCCACTCTCTCTACCTTTGCTCACCTTGGGGGATGCCGGGGCAGTCATAAAGCAACCCTGCTGCTATGGTTTGGGTCTGTCTCCTGCCAAGTGTGAGTTGGAAACTCAAACCCTAGTTCAACAGTGCTGGGCATTGGAGCCTAATGAGAGGTGTCCAGGCCACAAGGGTAGAGAGAATGTAACAATGACATCATCACGGGACTGGGCTCATTAACAAGGAATGGATTTCATGTGGAAGGATGAGTTTAGTAGTTTCCTACCGACTTTCTTGCCTTCTCTTTGTCTTTCAGCATTGGATGGTGCAACAAAATGGCCCTTGCCAGATGTGGCCCTTCCTTCCTGGACTTCCCAGCTTCCAGAGCTTGGAGTCGATACATTTTTGTTCATTACAATTGCCCAGTCTGCAGTAGTCTGTTACAGCAGCACAAACAGACTGAGACTCTGTGAAAAGGCCCATGTGGCAAGAGACCAAGCCATGCCAATGACCACACAAGTGGCCTTGGAAGCAAATCCACACCCACCACTCTAGGCTGAGCCTCAGATGAGACCACAGCCCTGGTTGACAGCTGACTGCAACCTCACAAGACCCAGCCCAGCCACGCCTGCACTCCTCACCCAGAGACTGTGAGATTAAAAATGTTTGTTGCTTTAAGCCACCAAATTTTAGGGTCCTTTGTTCCCCAAGAGGGAAAAACTCAGATGAACTAGGGAATGATGCCATTTTCAGACAATGTAACTTACCCAGTCCACTTTATTAGTTAATAGTAATTGACAAGTGTTGCATAGGGGAAGGTAAGTCAGCACCCTCTTTAAGTGCAGTTGTCCCTTCGTATTCAGGGGGAGTAGGTTCAGGGACATACCAAAATCCCAGGTACTAGATCACTTGTAAAATGGCACAGAACTGGGCAGGGTGGCTCTGGACAGTGAGGCAAGAGGATCCTGAGTTCAAAGCCAGTAGCAGCAACTTAGGAAGACCTAGAGAGACCCTGCTTCTAAAAAAAAAAAAAAAAAAAAAAAGGCTGGGGATGTGGCTCAGTAGTCAAGTGCTCCTGGGATCAATCCCTGGTACCAAAACAAACAAATAAATAAATAGTGTTTTCAAGTAGCCTATGCACATTCGCCCTGCACTTTTAATTATCTCCAGATTACTAATAACACTGAATACAATTGTAAATGCTATGTAAGTAGTTTTTTTTTATTTAAAACAGTTTTAAATATTTTATATCTGTGGTTGGTTGAGCCCATGGAAGTGGAGCTCACAGATAGAGAGGCAGAGTGATCTGTTATTCCACGGGGTCCACATGTCCCCAACTACTGTCAACATGCACAAAGCCTCGCTCCCATCTCCAGGGTTGCACACTATTCTAGGATTGGCAGATACCACGGTGGGTCTCCACTCCTCTTTATGCACAATCATTACATCATAGCTCAAATGGCAAGCTATGATATATATATATATATATATATATATATATGAGTGGGCTAATTTTATGGAAAATGAAAGGCCAGAAATTGCCCACTTTGAAGAGCTATCTATTCTTTTGAAAGTGAAGCCATGGCACGTTACAGGTGCCAACATCTGTACTTTGTAAAATGCAAGCTTTGACCTATCTCCACTGTAGGGCTTAATTACCTCTGTAAGGACTCTAATTGCAAATAAGCTCACATTATGAGGCCCCAGGAGTCAGGACTCCAACAGATTCTTTTATAGGAGGACACAGTTCTACTTGTGTAACAGGGCCTTCACCCAAAAGACATTAAAGTATTCCATAATTATTAAATGGCTATAGCTAAGATTTTTGGGGTGCTTACTAGTCAAGATAAGTGTTTTATGTGCATTTTAAAATTTTAACCTTTACAGCAACCTTGGAAAAAGTTGTGTTATTATTATTTCCAATTTAGAGATGATGAAAGTGAGGATTGAAGAGATTATGTAACTTGTCCAAGATCTCACAACCTGGAGATGGCAGGTTGGGACTCTAGTCCAGGTTGGAATGATTGCAGAGACCACAATTTTCATATCATGAGTTCAAATATCAGAGTGTTCTGCTTGTTAGGCAAGTACCCACTGTGCTTAGTCAATGCTTTTCTTCTCTATGTTATCGAGCTAAACTTTCCGCCTTCTTTTGCAGCCAGATTGACTGCATTCCTTGGTCAAAGTCAGGTGTGTGTGAAAGGTTCCCAGGCCCTTTGAAAGCTTCACTCTTCCAGGAAGCACATGCCTGACTTCCCCTCAGATGATATAACCCTGCGTTCTCTGATCACAGGGCCCATCTATCCAGAGCCTTCCTGTTTGCTGATGAACATCTTGAAGTGTTGTCCCCAGAGCAGATGGGAGCTGCTCCAAACACACTGGCTTGTTGTGTTCCTGGTAAATGAAACCTCCCAGTCCCTTTAAGCCAGACCACAGGCAGGTCCTGCTCCTTCCCCAGAAGTGTATCAGAATGTAGGTCAAGCAAATGCCATACACTGAAACTCTATGCACCTTTGATTTAAGCCCAAAGAACACTTTCTCTCCGCCTCATTGAAGGTCAAGTCATCAGCTGAGGCAGGCAGGCCCTAGGGCTTCAGGAAGAGTGAGGGTCCTGTTGTTGGGACCCTGTCCCAGTCAACAGCAAAGGGCTGCCTTTGTGGGCATCTCACAGCAAACTTGTGCATGTGCATCTAGGCTTTGTCACTGGTGTTTGTTGTCTGGTCTCTTCCCTTCGTGTCTTTTATGGTTTGGATATGAGGAGTCCCCCAGAGCCCCCGTGTTGATGCAGGAATATTCGGAGGTGAAATGACTGGATCATGAGAGTCCATCCTAGTCTGAATGGCCTGGCTTGGAGGAAACTGTAGCAGGTGGGGGGTAGCTGGGGACATGGATCTCTAGGGGTGTGTCCTGGAAGGCACTTCTTCCCCATGGCTTCTTCCCCTTTCCCTTTCTCTGCTGCCATGAGCTGATCTTCTGTCCTTCCCCACACCCTTCCACTGTGATGTTCTGCCTCCCCTTGGCCCGAGCAGTGGAGTCACTGAACCCACAAACACATGAGCCAACATAACCTTTTGCACCTCTCAGTTGTTCTTGTTGGGTATTTTGGTCATGGAGGTAAAAGGCTGACTAGCGTGGTCCTCTGTGAGGCTCTAGCATGTCTGGAGGCAGGAAGGACTTTTTCTTTCTCCAGTGTGCTGTTTTCCTTTATTGCTTAAAATTTCCCGTTAGGTGGTTTTGTAATTGAAGAGATTATCATTCTCCCAAAACCTAGGTTTTAAACTCACCTGCTAAACTACCGAGGAGATTGACACTCATCTGAAGGTGCAAAGCCAGAGTGTCCTGGGTGGTCTCAGCACCTATGATGGGGTACAGACCCAGCTGCCAAGCCCTCCCTCCTGCCTCCCCCAAATGGCACTGGGATTGAATAAGACAGACAAGGTTGCTGCTCTTAGAGGCATTCTAACTGTAGGTTGATAGGGATGTGTGTGATAGAGTGTGTGTGTGTGTGTGCATGCATGCCCAGGTGTGCCTCACTGGACTCCTCTAGAGCTAGTTCCTGGATTCTGCTTCATGACTCACTAGTTGTAAAGACTCTGGTGCATCTTGGTATCTGCCATATCCCTGTTTCAATTATCTTTTCTTTGCTGTGAACAAAAGACTTGATGAGGACAACTTGGACGAGGAAGAGTTTATTTTGGCTCATGATTTAGAGAATTAGTCAGTGGTTGGTCAGCTCCATAGCTCTGGGCCTGAAGTGAGGCAGAATATCATGGCAGAAGAGTGTGGTGGAGACCAGCAGCTCAGGACACAAAATCCACAAAGCAGAGAAAGCGTTGCTCACCAGCAACAAAATATGAAACCCAAAGGCATGCCCCTTCCTCCAGTGACATCCTACCTGCCTGCAATTAGTTACCCCACAGTTAATCCATATCAGTGGATTAATTCACCAATTAAGTTACATCTCTCATAACCTCATCATTTCACCTCTGAACATTCCTGCATTGTCTCACACATGAGCTTTGGGGGGACACCTCATATCTAAACCATTACAATCCCCCTTTATTTGCCAGGCGAAGTTCTGCAAAGGAGACTTTGAACTTACCATAATTGTGAAATTTAAAGTATCACACACACACTGAACCAGCTTGAATCAGGAAGCTCTTCCAGACAGCATTTCTAGACATCTCTGAACCATGACATCTGCCATGAAATAATCTGCAGAACCTCTGTGTTGTGAAAGCTGAGAGAAGCAAGCAGAGCTGCAGGGAACCATGGAGTTAGGCAAGATGGCCTGGGCTTGCTGCCCCTCTGGCCTTTCATGTCCCTAGAACTAACCTCTCCAAGCCCTCTGCAGGCTCTGCAGCTTCCATCTTTCCCACTTTCAAAAACAAGAAGAGTTTCTGTATCTATATGTGGTTAGAAGGAAGACCAGGATCAGGAGTGTTTGCCTAGGAGCCTCGACCCAGAAGTAAACATGGGGCATTTTTCTGCAGCCTCAACAGTTAGCGTCCTCTAGAACCTTGAGCCTGGCCACCCGAGTGGCAGGTCTGGGATCCTGACAGGTCATCACATGAGGAAAGGGGAGCTTCCAGGCTAGTCCCCCTACCTCAGTGAGGCATGGAGGCAGCCAACATCAGGATACACAACACAGTATATGCTGTCATACTGGGAAAGTCCTTCTGTGGGGAACAGAGGGCCCTCAAGCCCTGGGAAAGAAAGGGGGCTCTAAGAAGGTCCCTGTTTTCCTGAGGCTCAGCTGGACAGATGTCCCCAGAGTCTTCCAGACACCTGCCCTAAGCCAAAATGGAGGTAAAAAATCTAGCAAGCTACTGTTTTGGTTTGTTTTTATTTCAAACATGGTAGGTAATTTATACTGTGGAATAGAAGGCTCTGGACTCTATACATGATCTCTCTTTCTGTTGTTTCTTTTTATTAACATTTATTAGTTGTACATCATAGTGGGGCTCAATGTGACACCTCACACATGCACATGGTATGCACTGGTCAAATCCAGACTTCCTTTGTCTGCCCTTCCCCTCCCCAAGACACATCCCAACCCCTGTCAATCACTATTTTATATGCAGGGTGACTTTTTCAGCTTCTATATATGAGAGAGAGTATGCAGCGCTCATCTCCCTGTGTCTGGCTTATTTCACTTAAATGTCCTTTAGCTTCATTCATCTTGCTGAAAATGATGGGATTCTACTTTTCCTTATGTGTATATGGACATGCAGGTTGATTCCCAGTCTTAACTGTTTCAAATTGTGATGGGATAGATACAATTTTGTTCTGTATATAAACCCAGCAGTGGGATTGTAGGATATGGTAGTTCTGTTTTCAACTTCTTGAGAAACCTCCCCTTATGCTTTTATAGTGGTTGTACTAAGCTCACCCCACCAGCAGTTCACATGATCTTTCACACATCCAGCTAAACTCCATAGTTTCTGAGCAGTCGGGTGTGGTGGGGGAGCTGCTCAGTCTGGCCTCTGGTCCACCCTGAAATCCTACTCAGGCTAGAGGAGTCCCCAAGGACTACTGCCAGCCTACTTCAGAGTGGCCAGGGGATAGGGAATTATAACAAGAATTGTGGGCCACAGAGGCCATGCCAGGCTACTGATCACATGGCCCCCAGCTCAGCTAGGCAACTGGGGTCTCCTCGTTGCAGCTCTAGGACAGAGTACACCATGTCCTCAGAGTTCTGTCCTGCAAGGTGGCTGCTTCCTTCCCATCTTTCCTCATGCTTGGTTTTTTCTCTTTTCTCCTCTTGTGCAATTTTCCAGCTTGGTAGAGCTCACTTCCTGGGTGCCTTGGCCTATCATCTGGACCAAGCCACTGCATGGCTTTCCCCCCTGTGTACTCTGAGTAGAGACCCCACACCTCGGCCAGGAGTCCATCCTTCCTGTTACTATGGTCTCTCAGAGCCAGAAGCTAGAAGCAAGAAGTGGGAAGCAGGAAGCAGGAAGCAGGAAACCACACAGCTATCGGTGCTTCTTCAGGAGTCCTTCCTCTGGGCCCTGGTCTGTGAGACTATGGAATCTGACCTTGGGGTTTGCCATATTTTGGATCTGGACTGTCTCCCAAAGGTACATGGAGTAAAGGCTTGGTTCCCAGTGAAGTCTCTGAACACAAGAAACCTTTAATGAGGGGCCAGTGGATTGTGCTGAGGTCACTGAGGGTGTGCCCTTGAGGGAGATACTGGGACCTCCGATTTCCTTCTTCCTTTCTTTCACTTCCTGGCTGTGAGTTTAGCAGTTTTACTCTGCCACTCATTTCTGCCATCGTGAGCTGCTTTGCCACAGGCCCAAAACAGGGCTAATTGATCATGGACTGAAACCTCCAACACTGTGATCCAAAAAGAAACCTTAAATAAGATGGTTTATCTCAGGTATCTGTTAGAGTGATGGAAAAGTCACTGGGTAAAACTATACAGAATACTTGAGGAAATTATTGATTGGGATGTTGATTTCAGCTACTAGGAGGAAAACAATGTGAGAAAGAAAAAATTTTGGAGAGATATTGGAAAAATAATGTTAATAATGATTATTTGAATGCATTATTGGAGAAATCTGTTACACACATTAAAAAGTGTCTACAATTTTCTTCAATTACAGAAATTAAGCATAGCTTAGATGTGTCCCAATTTCCTGGTGTATGACTCTGATAGTATGATATAAAAATAACAAGACAGAATTACCCTTTAACAAACATGAGTTTGGACACCTCACTGAGACATATCATATCAAAACCATATTTGTGCAACTTCCTATTCACGGCTGGTTTTTCATGGAAACACTGAGTACAAATTAAATTGTCTTGAGTCACATAGTATTTTAAATATCCTTTAAAATCTGTATCTATTTCACACATTCTCAAAGGAGAAAGATTACACATAGGGTGAAAATTTAAGGGGATACATGTGTGTAAAACATAATATTCTTTTTTCATTTTTTAAAAAAAATTTATATATGACAGCAGAATGCATTATAATTCTTATTACACAAATGGAGTACAATTTTTTATATCTCTGGTTGTATACAAAGTATATTCACACCAATTCATGTCTTCATGCATGTGCTTTGGATAATAATGTCCATCACATCGACCATCATTTATAGCCCCTTGCCCCTTCCCTTTCCTTCTAATTCCTCTGCCCTATGTAGAGTCTGTCTATTCCTCCCATGCTCCTTCTCCCCTATAACACTATGAATCAACCTCCTTATGTCAAAGAAAACATTTGGCATTTTGGGGGCATTGGTTAACTTCACTTAGCATTATATTCTCCAACTCCATCCATTTACCTGCAAATTTCATAATTTTATTCTCTTTTTTTGCTCAGTAATATTCCATTGTGTATGTATGCCACATTTTTTGTCCATTCATCTATTGAAGGACATATAGGTTGGCTCCACAGTTTATCCATAGTGAATTGTGCTGCTATAAACATTGATGTGGCTGTGTCCCTGTAGTATGCTGTTTTTAAGTCCTTTGGGTATAGACTGAGGAGAGAGATAGCTGGGTCAAATGGTGGTTCCATTCCCAATTTTCCAAGAAATCTCCATACTGCTTTCCATATTGGCTGCACCACTTTGCAGTCTCACCAGCAATGTATGAGTGTACCTTTTTCCCCACATCCTTGCCAACACTTATTGTTGTTTGAATGCATAATATCTGCCATTCTGATTGGAGTGAGATGAAATCTTAGAGTGGTTTTGATTTGCGTTTCTCTAATTGCTAGTGATAATGAGCATTTTTTTTTCATATATTTGTTGATTGATTGTATATCATCTTCTGAGAAGTGTCTGTTCAGGTCCTTTTATTGATTGGGTTATTTTTTTTTTTTTTTGGTGCTTAGCTTTTTGAGTTCTTTATGTAAGAGATTAGTGCTCTATCTGATGTGCGAGGGGTAAAGATTTGCTCCCAAGATGTTAGGCTCTCTATTCACATCACATATGGTTTCTTTTGCTGAGAAGAAACTTTTTAGTTTGAGACCATCCAATTTATGGATTCTTGATTTTAATTCTTGCACCACAGGAATCTTATTAAGGAAGTTGTGGCCTAATCCCACATGATGAAGATTTGGGCCTAGTTTTTTCCTAGTAGATGCAGAGTCTCTGGTTTTATTCCTAAGTCCTTGATCCATTTTGAGTTGAGTTCTGTACCATTCCACTCTCTTTTGTTTTTGTTACTATATTTTTGTTACTATGTTTTTGTTACTATGCTCTGTAGTATAGTTTAAGATCTGGAATAGTGATGCCACCTGCTTCACTCTTTCTGCTAAGGATTGCTTTAGCTATTGTGGGGATACACATATGAAAAGAAGAACTCAAATTTTCACTATTTGCTGATGATATGATTCTATACCTAGAAGATCCTAAAAGTTCCACCAGAAAAGTTCTAAAACTAGTAAATGAATTCAGAGAGTAGCAAGATATAAAATCAACACCAATAAATCAAAGGCATTTCTGTATATCAGTGACAAATCCTCAGAAAGGGAAACAAGGAAAACTACCCAATTTACAATAGCCTCAATAAAATCAAATACTTGGGAATCAACTTAACTAAAGAGGTGAAAGATCTATATAATGAAAATTACAAAACCCTAAAGAAAGAAATCAAAGAAGACCTTAGAAGATGGAAAGATCTCCTTGTTCTTGGATAGTTAGAATTAATATTATCAAAATGACCCTATTTCCAAAAGCACTATACAGATTTAATGCAATTCCAATCAAAATTCCAATGACATTCCTCATAGAAATAGAAAAAGCAATCATGAAATTCATCTGGAAAAATAAGAGACTCAGAATAGCTATAGTATTCTTTTTTTGTTGCAGTTTTGGTACTGCGGATTAAATCCAGGGTCTCTTTACCACCAAGCTACATCCTTTTATTTTTATTTTGAGACAGGGTCTCACCAAGTTGCTTAGGGCCTTGCTGAGTTGTTGAGGCTGGCCTTGTACTTGTAATCCTATTGTTCCAGCTTCCTCAGTCACTGGGAGTACAGGTGTGTGCCAACTAGGTCTAGCATAGAACTCTTTTCATGCATCTTTTCATGTATAAAGCAGAGATATAGAAATAATGCATAAGTCGATATCCCATATGTCTTTAACATTAAAATTTCATTGACCAGGACCAAATTGCCTAGAAAGGCTTGTTGCAGGTCTGGGGGACAATGAAACATACTGGGAAATACTTCTTTGGATACTTTTGTAATATTCTTCTCTTTTGAAGTATCACCTAGTCATTAATTTTCAAACAGGAACCTAGATATTTGCACGCTGGGCTTGCCTAAAATAAGACAGATCTACAGAAAGTTTGTCAGGACCATGGGGTGACATTCATCCCTCTCATCCATGGTACAGAGGCTCTTGGGGGAGTCTCCCAGTTCAGAAAATCTGTGCCAAGCTATTATTAGATAAGAAAGCTACTTGCTGTCCACAGCTCTTGGGAGTAGTCTCTATTATTTTATGATCATCTCTCTTTAGTGGTAATTTAATGGTAATTACAATGCCGTATGTCACCAGAATCAAGGTTCCATTAATTGTAAGATGTATCATCAAAATTTGACACAATACTAGGATATCAAAGATGGCCAGATGTACAAACAATACAGCAGATAAAAAGATAAATATCTTAGGATTAATGAAATACAGAAATGACTGCAAACCGCTGACCTTCACCAGGTACTGGGTTTCACCAGGTTCCTGGTTATCTCATCAAACACTGGCCACAGTGATGCCTGTTAGGTATGGATATTCCTATCATCAACTCTAGCCTACACATGACGGCCACTGGGATACAGAGAGGTTAAGTAATTTGCCCTCCATTTGTAGAGGAAGGAAGCAGCAGGAGGGCCCCGGGGACCTGTCTCCCAGTGCATTCTGGGGCACAGGCTGCAGGTTCTGGTACCTGCTCTCTTCCCCTTTGTACTATCCCCACTGCTACCAGAACAAGCAGATTCATCTCATTTCTTTCAATGCATGGGTTTCTAGAAGATGCACAACGTGGAATGCTGGTATTTTTCACATTCAAAAGGGGGGCATTCTTTGTTAAGGAAGGAGTGCTTTGGACAGCACAGCATCGGTTCATGCTCCTAACGTGGAGAGAGAATTTAACTTGGATCTGGGACAACCTGCATTTGGTCCTGACCCCTCTGCCCTCCAGCTATGGGAGGGAGTGCAAACTCACCTTCCCCAATCTTGGTTTCCTCACTTGGGAGCCCCTTGGGGTTGGGCTGGGGTAGAGTAACCAGTCCTTTGCTGTCCCTTTCCAGTGTCTGCATGTGTCTATGACTGAGCCTGGGGGTGTGGCACCCACCTAGAGTGGCCTCACCCAGAGCCTGCATTCCTTTTCTCTAATAAGCTGGAGTTCAACATTGATCCGAGGTTGGAAGGAAGATGATGCTTCCTGAACCCAGGCTCTGATGGTCCCACAGCTTCAGAATGGCCCCAATCCCTGAACTCTGGCTTCTTATGAGCACTGGCATTCTTTCAGGGGGGTGCTCTAGTTCCAGCATCTGCCTGCCTTTGTGGATTTCCTTTCTGTAAAGGAACATGGGTATCCAGAGGGTACTTAGTTCCTTCAGCTGAGCACTTCCTTAATGGTACAGAGATCACCAATTATGTATTTTATATTAGAATGGAGGATTTTGCCTCCCTCAAGAATATTATAATCGTAACATATTGTTGGAGGCTCCGTTGCTTTTGCATAAACACAGACTGTTTTCTCTTCCCTTTGGTGGGCAGTTTTTCAAATGGACCATAACTGGAGCTTCTCCATTTGCATTGGGAGTCCTCTCAGGTTCACATCCAGAAAACCTAATAAAAATGTGAGCCACAAACAATTGGGTGGACGGAATGAAAAGAAGTTGTTTGGTGAGGTTGGGGTGGTCTCTAATGACCTCATTTTAACTCATTTGTCACTGTAAAGGCCCTACTTCCCAATAGGGTCCCATCCTGAAACACCAGGGTTAGAACTCCAACAAATGAAGGTTGTGGGCAGGGGGACAGTGACACCAGCCACTGGGGGATGGGCGTGCCCCCCAGGTGATTCAGAGGACCAGACAGTCCTGCTTCATGCAGACCCTCAGAGCAAGCACCAGTGCTGGGTGAGATTCACGGTTCGCACTGGTTTCCCTGGGCAACATCTTGTCACATATGATCACCTCTGGGGTGAGGTGGACAGTTCTAAAAAGCCCTAGTGGCCATCAGCACTCACCTCTTAGCACAGTTTCAGAAAATCACTTTTTCTTCACAAAGACATAGCATGACCAAGAAGCAGAGTGGAAAGTCTGGGAGAAGGTAAAGTGAGAGCAAAGGAGGAAGCTTTTCTGACTTGCTGAGTTTCCCTCCGGCCAGCTGGGCAAAAAGGAGGCCCAGGGCAGGCAAAGTGGCACGCTATGGTAGGAGGGAAACAAAAAGCTGCAGGGCACCAAGAAGCAACTGTCTTTATCGAAACAAACCAGTGGAAGATGTAGGATCAGCCTTAGAAAGGGGAGTGGAAAGGGTGTAGGTCCCAACAGTTGGGGTCATAAAGCTTGGGTTTGCTCATTTTCATGGGACAGGTGGCTGGAGTTAAAGCACTTCCTCTTTTCTACCTGTTGCTGTACAAGGGGCAGGGGTGAGGGGAAGCTCCTTGCCTTTCCCTTAAGAACAAAGAGTAGGACCATTTTTTTCTGATGGATGACCCTTCCATTATGGGACTGGATGTGGGCTATTACTGGGTGGACACGTATTTTGGAGGCATCTTTGTTGTGAGAGGAGGCTGCATCAGACAGGAAACATGGGCTCAGGTGCTGGAAAGGAAAGCTAGAGATGGGAATGGAATAATGCAGCACAGAGGTTTTGTGCCTTCAAAACCTGCTTAGAGCAATTTCAGTTATTTACTAGGCATTTAAAATAAGGAGTGTGCTGGACTGAGAATATAGCTCAGTGACAGATCACTTGCCTAGCAGGTGTGAGGTCCTGAGTTCAATCCAATAGAACAAAACATAGATATATAAATATATATATAGAGAGACTATAGATAGATGAAATGAGGTGTCTATATTATATCATGCACACACCAGACAGCAATGCTGGTGCTCTTTCCCCATCACCTCACCTGTGTCACGTGCCTGTGTTTCTTCCCCATGTACTCATTCCAGCACAAAGCAAACAAGCCCCTGGGGGTTGCTGGGTGGCGTCCCTCTCCTGCCTCCCTAACCTCAGGTTCCCTCCACCTCTTGGTCTTCACGCTCTTGTTTGCTGGAGCAGCTGTGTGTTTATCCTCCAGAGCCGGGTTTTGCAGGTTTCACCCCCCGTTGGGCCTTTAAGCTGCCCAGGCATCTACTGTGCTTTCTGTAAAGGGGCAGGTGGATGGACAGAGAGGGCTGATCAGATTCTGATTTGGGGTATATGACACGGTTGCATGATATGTGCTGGGTGAACTTCCTTTCTGCAGGGTCACAAAGGTTGCTCTTCTGATTGAACAGCAAGGATGAGCTAGGTCCTCCAGCCCTCTGGTAAGGGTGCTAACCCTACTCTTACCTCATCACCTCACCGCTACTTAAAGACCTCACCCTTCTATGGCCAACTTGGATTGCAGGTTCTACCATAAGAATTTGAGGAAGATAAATATATTCAAACCATAACATTTGTGATTTTAATAGCAATAAGTTGGTTATCAAACATTCTCCAAGGTAATCCAAAGTATTTTTGTTATGAACTTAGGGATTTAAACGTATGTAACATGGTTGATATCTCCAACCAAGCTGACCCCTGAATATTTTAAAAACATTTTTATTGAGATATGTAGTTCACTTGCAGTACAATTCATTAATTTAAAGGATACAATTCAATGGTTTTTAGTATATTAAGAATTGTGCAACCATCACCACAATCAATTTTAGAATACTTTTGTCATCCCCCAAAGAAACTCTGTGCCCATTAGCACTCATTCCCTGTCTCTCTCTAACTACCTTCTCTTCCCTAGAGCCCTAGGCACCCTACAGCTAGAAAGCCACTAATCTACCTTTAGCCCAGAAATTTACATAAATGGAATAACATAAGAGGGCATCTTTTATAGCTGGCCACTTTCACTTAGAAAAACATTTTGAAAGTAATCTACATTGCAGCATGAATTGGTGTTTCATTTTTTTTAAATTGCGGAGTGACATCCATTCTGTCATTTACCGACCCCCTGGGTCATGGACACATCTTGCCTCAGTGTCTCTTGATTGGGTGCCTGGCCAGCTTGACAGCATTCTTGCTTTCTGATGTGATAAAACGTTCCAGAATCTCCCAGCACATGTCTTCTCCAGGCCTGGAAGAGCCTATTCTCCAAGGTGAACCTGTTCCAATGAGTGGGAAATGGACTGTTAGGATCAAAGTCTGGGTGCTGGGAAGCCCTCAGCTGCTGGGATAACCACTGATGACAGGACTTGCAGCAGTTACAGCCAAAAACATCTTTTGCTTTGTTTACTTGATTGTTTTTTTTTTTTTTTTGCCATTTATAATAAACTATGTGGAGTTCATCCTGAAACTTCTAGTTCAAATGTAGGGCCATGGTGTTCTTACTTAGCTTCATCAACCTTACCTTTTTTTATTGTGGTGCTAGAGATCAAACCCATGGTTTTTATTTTTGCACTCTAAGATTCCAGGTTCATAGTGAACCAACATAACCACTCATTTCTGTATTATCTCATAACACACACACACACACACACACACACATACAAGTTTCAATTCACAATGCCAACACTTGTAGGAGCAATATTTTGACTGAAAACAGTTTATGATTTGCTAGCAGTTGTTATTTCCTCACAGAAGTGCTGCTGGGATATTGGTTTGCAATGCATTTTAACAGCATGTGGAACAGCTCCTCTGGGTGATTATGCTCTCAACCAGACACTATCTAATTTCATTTGGTTCACTTTACTTTTTATTTTTAAGGATTTTTAAGCTGTTTTTATTATGTATTAAAGTTAAATCTACAAAATAAGATTTGTCCAAAGAAGCATAGCTTCTCTTCCTATCCCTTCTATTGTATTCCCTCATCTTTCTGTAGACAACCACTTACAGACATTTATCTTCCCAGGTCTTTTTAAAAATTTTAAGGAAATTCTCTCTACATCCCCCCTCCTTTCTAATCTATTATAGTTGCTGTTTTTCATTTTGCTTTTTTCACTTGACCATAAATATCAGAGATTTATGGAAAAGTTTCTCATTCTTTTTGAAGGCTTCATAACCCTAGTACTGGGAAGTACTGTAGCACCCATTTAATTCACTGGGCACTCCACAGATGGACAATCTGGTTGTCTTAAGTCTTGTGCATCTCACAATTGGAACTGCAATGAATTGAATTTACATTTTGAAATTTACATTTTCAAATTTTTGCCAGTATATTAGTGAGTTAGGTCCCAGCAGTGGGCTAGCTAGGCTGGAAAGCCTTATATTGTCAAATCTGGATTTTTTTCCAATACATTAATTCATTTAGGGTTGCAAAATGGTGATACTTAAATCCAACACTCTTTATTCATTGATTAGAATAGTTCTATGAAGAGAGATTTTCTTTTACTACTTCTCAGCCCAAATACCTGCTGGTTCACAACAATGAAGGTTCTCAGGCACACTCCAGGGGTGACAATGAAGGCTTTTGTCTGTTTGAATCATAAGCATATAAGTTTAGCCATATTTGGTGTATTTCAATACATTTGTATCTTATCATTGTAATTTGCATTCCTCTTATGAGACAGGTAAAAGAAGTTGAATATCTTCCCATGTGTTGAAGAGTCAGTTGCATTGATTATTTGTTTTTTCCACAAAGTAAGTATTCATATTTCTAGATTTTTTTTTTCAGTCAAGGTGTTTTTTTTTTGTCTTTTATAAAAACCTTTTTATGAGTTAAGTCTATTGATGAATATATGTACTTTTCCCTTAGTATATCTTCTGCCTTTTTATTTATGCTTTTTTTCCATATTTTTTTAGTAATAAAAGTAATCAATCTTATTGCTTCTAGACACTAAACCATATTTACTAAGGTTTTCTTCATTCTCAGGTTAATGATGAATTTGCCCAGTTTTTTTTTTTTTTCTAGGACCTAATTGTTTTCTTTTGGTTGTCTTTTCCATTTAAATATGCAACAATAGAAACTTATCCTAGCATACAGCATTAGTAGATTCCACTTTTTTCCCACGGGGTTGTACAGCTATGCAAAGCTTTACAGCTTTGCTCTACTGACTTAAGATGTGTTCTTTCTTGTATGCTAAATTTTCATAGTCATGTGAGTCTGTATCTGGATTTTCTCTTCTGCATCCTGTCTATCTGAGCACCCACATGAAGTTTCTTAAAGGATAGGCACATCACAGTGTGTTCTGACATCCCAGAGGTCTGGTGCCTCCCTCTCCCCCACAGCGCTTCTTTCTTAGGGTGTTAGTTATACTTGCTTGTTTGTTATTCCAAATGAACTCTTTCATCAGTCTATCTGCCCCCAAAGAAAAACCTGGGAATTAAAAAAAAAATTAGATTGCATTAAATTTATTTATTAACTTGACAAATCCAATAACTTGTGTTTCCAATAACTTTTTTAATGCAGAGTCCCTTCAAAGAACACAGGTTGGCTTGGCACCTGTGTTCTAGTCTGCTTTTGTACCTTCCATGAGTGTTTTGTGGTTTTATGGAGGATTAATAATTAATAAATGAAGTGTTTTATGGTTTTTTTTCACATAGGGTTTGGACACTTTTTTGTAAGATCCACACCTAAGTTTTTCTTCATTTCCTTTCCCCCTAAAGGCATATACAGGTTTTTTTTTTTTTTTTTTTATGAAAGTAGGTACATATTCAAAGGGTCATAGGGGGCTCACAAGAGAGACACTGTGGGGTAAAGCAACAAATGCATGTTCAAGGGAGAATGCCGGCCAGGTTTTTATGATGTGCACTTATTTTTGTCTGATAATTTTAAACTTGCTTTGTCATTAAATTCTCTTAGTGCCATAGTATCTTTCTCTTTGATTCTTTTGAATTTTCCACATATGTAATTGAAAAGTGGAAAAAAGTGTTTTATATTACCAACTCAAAGAAATGTTTGAAATCTGAATCTCTAAGACAGTGTGCCTCTTGGGGCTGGGATTGTGGCTCAGTGGTAGAGCACTCGCCTAGCATGGGCAGGACCCAGGTTTGATCCTCAGCACCACATAAAAATAAAAGCATTGTATTGTGTCCATCTACACCTAAACAATAAATATTAAAAAAAAAGAAAGAAAGAAGTGCCTCTTAGGACCCGTGTGAATGTAGTCCATGCAATTGCCAAAACTTGTGGGAAGCATATAAGGAAAAATATTGGCATGGAAAGCAAATAGAGCTTTTTAAGATTTGTTGTTTTATTGGTGTATTACTGTCACATAATAGCAGCATTCATGGCCATATTTGTACACACACCTGGCGTGATTCCATTAGTCACGTTCCCCAGCCTCTTTCCTCCCACCTGCCAATGTGCCTGCTCTACTCTATGGATCTTCTATTATTGTCTTCATTATTTTAGTTAGTGCATTATAATATTTACAAGAGTGGGATTTGTTGTGGTATAACAGACGATGATAGCTTTTTTAAGTGTTTGTCTTGTAATCTCCAACTCATAAGGCTAGAAAAGCATTACAAAACCATGTCACTGTTTTCTTGGTCCCTCTGACAGCCCTTTCTTCCTGTCTCCTTTACTGTGTTTTCTTAGGAGAGTCACTTCAGCATGGGGGGTCTCCTTTCCTCACGAATTCTCTACCTTTCCACTGTTTAGGGCCCATTTCAGCTCCTCTTTACTCTTCTGCTTATGTCTCCTGTTTCTGCTTCTCTTATTTTTGCCATGTTTTTGGTTATGTTTCCATTGGAAAGAACATTGGAGTATAATCAGGACTAAACCAAAAACATCCACTGCAGGACAGGTCTTAAAAATATGTGCAAATATTTCCAGACATGTCTTTTTATTTTATTTCTGGTGGGGGAGAGTGTTTTTGTTTTGTTTTGTTTTGGTGCAAAGGACCTAGCACATAGCATAGCTCTTCCTGAACATCATAGGTAATAAGTATAATCGTGAAGATCTCCATCCCATGGGCAGCTCCTCAGCGCCAGGTACACTGCCAGACATGGGGCTAGAAACTCATCCACTCCAGGTACCGCTCACCCTGCTGTGCATGAAAGGAAACCTCGGCCCTCACTGAACTTACCTTCAGGAGGAGGACAGAAAATTAGGAAATGAATCCACAGACTGAATAGGATCTTCTGCAGCTCTGCCTTTTCTAGAGAGTTTGGGAGGTGTGAGACTGGGGGCTGGGAGAATGTAGAATGAGGATACAGAGGTTGAAGGGGAGCTGGAAAGGAGTGTGTCAGATGGCAGGTTCTTATGCACCAGAGTCCTGGGGAAGGGGCTCCCAAGGACGAATGTCTGGGAATATTCACAAGAGACATTCCTCAGCCTGGCTGGAAGCCATCTTCTCTGTCTACTGGGAAACTTCTCCCCACAGAAGTTAACTTCCTCACACTCCCAAATCATACTTTCTGGTGGCTTATCAGAAAGCCAGACCATTTTGTTAAGAAGGTAATGGGGCAGGGGTGACACATTGAACAAGGGGAAAAAAGGAGGCAGTGGTGACCAATGGGGAGGACAGTTTGTAAGAGGGTGAGTCTCATCACATGAACTCAGAGAGGTAAAGGGGTGTGGTGGAGGGCTTCTAAGTTCCCAGAAAGACACTGGCTTTGACTTGGTAGGTGATGAGGAACCACTGGGGGAGGGCCTGGAGCAGAGCGCTGACCCATCTGACTTGTGTTTTCACAGGGCACCAAAGCCCTGCACAGGCAGTGATTCATCCTCGAGGACGTGAAAAACTTCCTGGTAGTCACACAGAGAAGGTGGCGGAGCTAGGATGTGAACCCAGGTATGAGGCTGAGGTCCCTGCTGTACCTACAAGGAGCATTTCCTGCCTGATCTACTAGTTGCATTTTTTTATTCTTTGTGTCTCTTTTACACCTCCTTTGCAGGTCTGTGCATTTCTGGTTGGCTGAGAATGAAGCTGTGCTCAGTCTGTATTTTTTCCCTTATGCCCCAAATACGTATTCATTTCTGCCATGTGCATGACACCATAAATTGCACCATGAACAATAAAAGAGGTGGACAGTGAGGGACTTTCTCTGAAGATATTTATAGGCTAGCTATGAAGAGAAGACAGGATTTGTCTTTAAATTGTTTAAATCCAATGTTTTCCACTTTTGGTGGGGGGCAGGGGGTTCTTGCTTGTTTCATTTAATTATCTGAAAGAAAATCGCTATTTCTTTTTCAAGAACAGCTCTGTCCAAGAACAAGAAGCAGATAAAATATGGGATTCCCTCTTTGATTTTATACATTTTGACTTCCAGCTTGACTGTTCCGTTAACACAGTAAAAGATGACTCCCCGGCTCCCCACCCCTAAGCCTTGCTAGCCCAACCTGTGATCAGGAAATCCAGCTGTGTGCATTCTATTTCTTGCCTCATTGCCAGGAATAAAGATTCGGAAATCCCTGCTTAACTGACAGTATTGCCAGTGACACCTGAGGCACAGCAGAAACCAGCTCAGCAGTTCTGCTGAAGCTGAGCTGCAGCTTCTGGGCAGCAAGTAAGTGTTCAGTACCAGAACCTGCTCCTCTCTCCTTGATGATGAGATGTGACAGCTGAATCGGGGGTTCTGGGTCAGAAGACACTGCTGTCTCCCTTCCGATGCTCTTTCAGTTATTCTGAGGACTTGAACCCAAGAGCTGTGCCCTTGGAGCCCCTGCAGGAGGCCAGGAAAGTATCACATTTTAGGGGAACCAGTTGCAGATGAGGATCACAGGTTTGAGGTCTACCCTGGTCACCATCTGTCTGTGGGATGTGTGCCCTCCAAGAATTAATTCATGAAGTCCTCCCATTTTGTGTACCCCACACATTTGGGTTTTGCAGAGTCCACAGGGGAAGCCAACAGGATCATATGTGGCCTTTGCAACTCCTAAAATTCCTGTTTGAAAGCCCATCTGTGTTCGCCTGAGTTTGCCTCTGTGGTCATGTGACTGTGCAGTCCCTCTGGCTCTATAGATCAGAATAAACCCTCTGTATTAGTCAGCTTTTTGTTGCTGTGATGAAAAGCCCTGACAAGAACCACTTCAAGGAGGAAAGTTTTAATTTGGCCCACAATTTCAGAGGTTCAGTCCATGGTTGGTCAACTCTATTGCTGTAGGTCTGGATGAGCAGATCATCAAGGCAGGAGGACACTCTATGGGAACTCAGTCACTATGGCAGCCAGGAAGCAGAGTGTGCAGGTGGAGCCAGGAGAAGAGCATAATCCACAGTTATGCCCCCAGCGACCTACTAGCATGCCCACCTGCCAACAGTTTCCACCCAGAATCCATTCAGATTATCAATCCATCAAATGCATGAATCCACTGATTGGGTTTCAGCTCTCACAACCTAATCGATTCATTCTGAACATTGCTTCGCTGTCTAACACCTGAGCTCTTTGGGGGATACCTCATTTCCAAACCACAGCACCCACCCATGGTCCTTCCAGAAGTATATGATGACCTTCACTTAGTCAGTTTGTTCTCCAAGTTCTTCCCCTCCAGCCAGTGGAACTCTGTGCAGATTTCTTACAGCTGTTCTTCACATTCTGCAGTTCTGGAGCTGCCACCCTTTGCTCACCACAACTGCTTCTCACCTGGCTATGTATGCAAGCCATTTGTTCACTCAGTCCTCCAGTTAATACATAAGTGTCAAGAACTGATTGCTGCCAGGTGTTGTGACACCTAGAACCCATCCTGCCCCTTGGGAGGCTGATGCTCAGGGCAGTTTTTCTTTATGCCTGTTGCTTTCCTATTTGAATATCTTTGTTGTAGTAATTTTACAAAAGAGTAAACCTTTCATGGTACTATGGGCTCTTTACTGATCAATTTTCTGTATCGTAAAAATCTCCAAGATTCAGTATTAGAAATCATTATAACTAGGAAGTCCTGACTTATTTATCTGTAAAAATCTACTTAGTAATGGTGATATCCCCTCTCCCAGGTACCAAAAATGATAGAAATGAGGCTACTTTTAATTTCTTTCTTCCTCCTCTTCCTCTTTCCTCCCTTCTTCTTTTTCCTTTTTGATTAAGTTGTTTTAACAAGTTCCTCTGGGCTACAAAAACAGAAGCAATACTGGAATCAGTTTCTGAAATAAAACTTTAGATATAACTGCTGTATTAACTAGGCGAAAGTTTCTACTGAGAACACAATGCACTTGAAATTTGCAAAAGTTAGCCTGTGAATAGTTTTGTATTGACTTTGAAAAACTTACAATTCATTTTTTAAATGTTGAATTGAATTTACATATGGACTACCAAATAGTACACAAGTATAAGAATCTAGTTATTTTCAGTTTTCGATATCAATTCATTTTATTTGTTATTCAAATGTATTTCTGTCAATTCAAATTTAATTAAATATTTTTTTGTGTTAGCAAAGTAAATACCAAATGAAGGTGATGGGGTGGATCATGGGAGTAGAAGGTTAGCAAGATTTGGGATGAAGGTCTTAACAGGGAGTCTACACTGTAGAGTTTCTTCCCATGAGAACAGCCCCACTTCTATCCATAATCATTATATTTCAGATTTCTTATCTCATGTGTGTGTGTGTGTGTGTGTGTGTGTGCACGCATGCATGTGTGCATGTGTGAGATCACACAGAGCAGAACTAATGCAGAGAGCTTCACCTCCTACCATCTTGGAAATCAGAAGGCATCTTAGAGTTGACAGGGAATGTTCTGGATTTGATAAAATATGGTTAGTAGTCTGGATTGCAGGAGTCTTCTATCCATATATGGTGATGCATGTAGTATGTACTTATGTCCTCTGTCTTAGTGAACTGAATTTATCTGCTAAAATGTTTTCCAGTGCCTTTAAATCTAAAGGTCTTGGAGAAACTATATTTGGGCTCTCAGAGCATTCCCAGGTGTGATGACTGCCACGAGGCCAACTGATTTCTAGGACCTACCAACAGTGAGGAAATACCATAGATTCCACTAAATCCAAGGATGGAGAATGACTCCTCGGCATCTTGGTTGTCTTACAAAGCATCTTTTGAGTGCCTACCATGTGCACTAAGGATACGGTGGTGAGCAAGGCAAGAGAAAATCTCTGCTCTGGCGCACTGAGGTTCTAGAATGCTGGCATGGGTGTCCACTCCTTGATGCAGCATCAACCTTCAGTAGGAGTGCCAAGATATTCATTTCCTTTCTTTCCTGGACAAGATCACAACCTTGAAATGACAGGGAGGCCCAGCGTCTATGCATTTACTCCTCAGATGGCTCTTCTGTCCCTTGGTGTTGTTTTCTTGCTGCAAAACTTTTGCCGTGTTGCACTGGAAAAAGACATGTTGGTTGTTCCTATCAGGAGCCTGGCTGGAAGAGCTGCAGCAGACGTCTGTACACATTAGAGTCTAAGAAAGTGTTCCCAGTCCTTTAAGAAAACCATTACTTGGCTCACTGCAAGCTAATTGCATTTGTTCAGTCAAGATGAAAATGGATGCAGATGGGATGAGCTAAGAAATATCCTACTGTTAAATCACAGAATAAAGCCACTTGTTCAGGAGACTCTATGGCCTGGGATACAGTTTTTACCAAGAAGTGGGAAATTGCTTGGTAAATTTCTCTCTTCTGCTTAACTAACTCCTTTAATTAATTTTTACTGACCTACTCCTCCTTCAACATGAAAGGTGTGAATAGATAAAGAATTGGTCTTTCAGACCTTCCTCCTAAAGTCAAAAAGTAAAGAGGGAGATGGATTCGTTCTCTTTCAATTTGGGATAGAGCTTTGGTGTGTTAAGATCTGCAACTTGGTAATTAGCCACAATGGTACAATGTTATCTCATTATCTCATTATTTCTACTTTGGCATGATAAGAGCTTATGTTTTAGATAAAATGCCAAGATGGGATTAATGACTAAAGCAAGGAGAATCAAGTTTTAATGAGAAAAGTACACAACATCAAGATAAAACTTTGTGTGATGTATCTACTTAAATGAGACAGGCTAAAGCTCTAGCACCATTTGTTCTATATTGAAGAGCCACCCTATCTACTAGTTTGATCAGATGGCACCATATTGTCATCTTTTTATTAGTAAACATAAGGTGTAGTGTCATTTAGAAACTTGTTTCCATGTGGTAGAAATTATAATTGGTTCTAGAGGTGTTTTTTTTTTTTTTTTTTTTGCAAGATGTTAATGCTGATCACCAGGGAGGCCAGTGGTCCAGAGCACTGTGGTTCACTGATCTTATCATCCCTGAAATTTATCAGTGACCTGGAGAAAAATTCCTATTGAATGTCCAAATTGTTGTCTTATATTGTCCAATAGATGGATAGTACAGAGAGATGGATACACAAGGTTATCAATCAGTGATCAGATACTTAGTATAATGAAGAATTTATTTTACTACTAATACTGTAATCTATCATTTTAAATTATCTGGATTTAGTTGTGGCCCTGGCCTTGATGTTAATTTAGCTTTCATTTAAGCAAAGAATACTTATCAGCATGCAGGACTCTTCTAGTTAATCATAAAGGACACAGATAATAAGGTAATCCTAATCATGTTTAAATATTCTTTGAGCAGATTCAAACATGCAGCAAGCAGCAAACACCCAGAGTCAGACTCCTGGGATGACAGCCCTGAGCCTGGCCTTCCAGTTGACTGGTCAACCAGAGTGAAGTCTACCGCAGAGGTCAGGGCCTTTGTGAGGGAAAGGGACTTTTCCTCATTTTCAGCATCCTGTAGGGCCTCTGACAACAGAACAACTGAGAGTTTGGTAACTCCTAAGACTGCCTGTGGGATAGGTTTCATGAACTGTGTGTTCCATCCCCAATGGGGTGGCCTCCAATTCCACAGGACAGGAAGGCAGGTGACAGCTTCACATGTCAGGTCAGTGACAAATGGGTACACATCTTCCTTATGTCACCAGGCAAGATCTCCCCTTATTCGAAAGGCACTGCTGATTTTGGGAGCTCATGGGAACATTGAGGCTGAGGGTGACCAACCACCCAAAAATGCTGCTTAAGACCCCAAATGGGGATGTTCTGGATATACTGGAAAGAGCTTCTCACCTCATCATAAGGACATCTATATTTGCATAGCTATCATCCATCTACCTACCTACTTTCCTATCTATCAGTATATGTATATGTATGTATGTTTACACATATGTGTACGTATGCATATGTATACATACAGACAGATATGCTTCATAGGGCTGACTGTGAAATGTTTGTTGCCTTGTTAGTTTTAGCCTTAGGATTATTCCATTGTAAAAAGAGAAAAGTATTTTAAAAATACTTTGGGTAACAGTCTCTTCAAAATTCTCATGTGTATAAAAGCCTATTCTCTGCATTGTAATTTGAAACTAATGATGGTGTTGCTGTTGGCCAAATCTGACACATAGCACAGGAGTGTCTGAAGTGAATTGGAGATATTATCATCATTTATGCTTTTCAGAATTTTAATGATTCAGAAAAGGGTAGATGCAGACTCTCTAAATTGCAGCACATCTATAAATTCCCCTTCTTCCTGGGTAGCAAGGCCCATCTGTTTTTAAACAGCAAGGGAGCTGCTGACACTTTATTAAGCTGTTGTTTTACTTAAATTGCAGTTGTCCAAACTGATGCTTCCCCTCCACACCTGCTTTCCAAAGTGCAGTAACCATAACTACTTCTCATTTGGAAAATTGCATGTGGCTACCCACTCCAGTTGGTTAATACAGGGAGTCAATATTTTTGCTTTATTTTAAAGCACCACAGCATGGGGCTGTTTTTCTTGGCTTTTCACATTTTCTGCCTCTTTTTTTCTTTCTTTCTGATACAAGAGTAGTTATGCTAAAATTTGATTTCTAGCAAAGGGAAGAAACTAATATTTAGAGCAAGTCTTTTTTTGCTATTTATCTATTTTTGTTAGTTACAACCTGCAGCATCTTTGGAATACTCATTTTGAAGGTCTCAAAATGATACTGAACAAGGGACTTCCAGACTCAAAGGCTCACCCTCCCAGTGAAGAGGGCTAATTCCTGGAGTTCAGTCTCATTATCTGTTTTCTGCCATTCTGCTTTTCCTGCAGATCACTGCACCTTGGCTGGGTCTGTGAACTTGGGCCCTCTTCTGCAAGGAAGCCCTTCCCACCCCTGTAGATGAGCCCTTCATGTGCATTCAGAGGTGTTGAGCCACTGGATCTGAAGGGAACAGTCTACAGGATGCATCAGATTCTAGAGCTGGGATCTCATTTCATGCTTTTGGTACATATTCCTGTGTTTCTGATTTATGAATATCTTCAGCTATCTTTCTTCCATTGTGAAGAAACATGAAAGACATAAGTCAAATAAAGGCAAGTGAAGTGTCCTTGGAAGAATCAGAGAAAATGAACACTCTGCACCCCACGAGGTTCGGGGTCTCCCTTTCTCTCCTCCTTTGAGCACCATGATTCTTCCGCATTCATCCAGTCGCTGAGCTGGAGATGGAGCCCTCAACTTGGGTGGTGTCAGAGATTCTTCAGGTGTGAGGACCAACAGGAAGGGGAGGAGGATGTGGGCAGAGTTCCAGAAATCAGGATGTGCGAAGAGTCTTCTTGCTGCCAGAGCCTGAGCCTGCAGAGTCCATCACCCCTGGTGTGGTGTCCAGGTGTCTGGAAGCCCACTGGCCTGTCTGCAGTGCAGCAGCTAGGTTAATATGCACTTCTGTAGGCAAATAGAACATTTTGCAGGTAATTCTGATGAACAGTACCTAAGAGTTCTTTGGGCTTCACCATAATTAAGAATACACAAAGAATGCTGTCAGTTCCATTGTATTCGCTATTGACTTGATTTCACTTGTGCTCTGTGTCTCCAGTGGACCATTTTCCCTGATCCTTGAGCTACTTAATTTCCATGTCTTGCTCACACACACTTCTGCTCCCTTAAACATGCTCACGGGCTTTAACTCTGTGTCATAGGAGCTTCTTTCTCCTGAATCTCCACTGAGCATGATCCAGGGGATTACTGGGGTATGGCCTGGACTGCCACATCCCACCTCTCTCTTTGGAAGGAAAGGTGGTTCAGAGAATGGCAGAGTGGGGAAGGGGAGAAAAGGCATTACTTCTCCATGATTCCTCAGCCCCCCAGACCTTCTGAGATGATCCCAGCCAGATCGCTCACAGCACAAGGCTTGGCAGGAGCTGAAAGGTGGTTCTTCTGCCTCCTTGCCACACATCAAGTTCATACTCTTACCTTTGGCTCAAACTCTGCTCATTCAACCAGATGAACATACACCCAGAGGCTTCCATGTAATTATAATGGAGACAATGGGGCAGCATAAAGGCTTTCTTCCAAAGCACAGATAATGGCATTATATCTCACCCTGTTTTAACATGAAAACACTAAAGATGCTTCTG